>NC_060183.1:80070260-80150260 GCF_021184085.1 Oncorhynchus gorbuscha | reverse complement strand
GTAGGGGAGTTGATTCTATCAGGTAGGGGTGTTGATTCAATCAGGTAGGGGGGTTGATTCGGTTGATTCAATCAGGTAGGGGAGTTGATTCTATCAGGTAGGGGAGTTGATTCAATCAGGTAGGGGAGTTGATTCTTTCAGGTAGGGGAGTTGATTCTATCAGGTAGGGGAGTTGATTCAATCAGGTAGGGGAGTTGATTCAATCAGGTAGGGGGGTTGATTCGGTTGATTCAATCAGGTAGGGGAGTTGATTCAATCAGGTAGGGGAGTTGATTCTATTTCTATCAGGTAGGGGAGTTGATTCAATCAGGTAGGGGAGTTGATTCAATCAGGTAGGGGAGTTGATTCAATCAGGTAGGGGAGTTGATTCTTTCATTTCTATCAGGTAGGGGTGTTGATTCTATCAGGTAGGGGAGTTGATTCTATTTCTATCAGGTAGGGGAGTTGATTCTATCAGGTAGGGGTGTTGATTCTTTCAGGTAGGGAGTTGATTCTATCAGGTAGGGGAGTTGATTCTATTTCTATCAGGTAGGGGAGTTGATTCTATCAGGTAGGGGTGTTGATTCTTTCAGGTAGGGGAGTTGATTCTATCAGGTAGGGGTGTTGATTCTTTCAGGTAGGGGAGTTGATTCTATCAGGTAGGGGAGTTGATTCTATCAGGTAGGGGAGTTGATTCTATCAGGTAGGGGAGTTGATTCAATCAGGTAGGGGAGTTGATTCTATCAGGTAGGGGCGTTGATTCTTTCAGGTAGGGGAGTTGATTCTATCAGGTAGGGGAGTTGATTCTATCAGGTAGGGGAGTTGATTCAATCAGGTAGGGGAGTTGATTCTATCAGGTAGGGGAGTTGATTCTATCATGGTAGGGGCGTTGATTCTTTCAGGTAGGGGAGTTGATTCTATCAGGTAGGGGAGTTGATTCTATCAGGTAGGGGAGTTGATTCTTTCAGGTAGGGGCGTTGATTCTTTTAGGTAGGGGTGTTGATTCTTTCAGGTAGGGGAGTTGATTCCATCATGTAGAGGAGGTGATTTTGAGACTTTTCAAAAATAGGTTGGATGTCAATTGCAAAAAACCCAGTTGCCAATGAGGGTGAGAACACAGGGGTGTTGGGCACAGGTATCATTGATATGCTGCTACCAGTATTCATGTCATCATTTCAGCAGAGGGGAGTGGAAGGGATGGTATCTCAGAGAACAGATACAGTTACACCTCTGAAAGCCAGATACATAGAGAACAAATAGAAGACAAAACGTTGAAAAGCCCAGCTGCGGTCAAGAAGGACGCTCTAGTTACAAAAAGGCCCTATTAGTCAATGCACCACAATGGCATACAGATAGCTCTGCATTATCTTCCTATCAATGATGATGGAGATGGATAGGACTGGGAGAAAGCTATTGAAGGTGATAGGGGGGTATTAGTCAAAGGTAGGTGGACATCCAGGGACAGAGATCTTGCTTTAGATGCCGCCTTGGGCGATGGGTGCACATGAATTTCATCCAGAATTACAGATGTTAAATGTATTCCCAAGCCAGCTACATCTCATGCCATGTGCTCCTCCTGCTGAGGGAGTAACAAGTGCATTGGCTTGTGGGTCCAATCCTACAGTTGAAGTCAGAAGTTTACGTACACTTAGGTTGGAGTCATTAAAACTTGTATTTCAACCACTCCACACATTTCTTGTTAACAAACTATAGTTTGCAAGTCAGTTAGGACATCTAATTTGTTCATGACACAAGTATTTTATCCAACAATTGTTGACAGACATTATTTCACTTATAATTCACTGTATCACAATTCAAGTGGGTCAGAAGTTTTTATACACTAAGTTGACTGTGCCTTTAAACAGCTTGGAAAATTCCAGGAAATTATGTCATGGCTTCAGAAGTTTCTGATAGGCTAATTGACAACATTTGAGTCAATTGGAGGTGTGCCTGTGGATGTATTTCAAGGCCAACCTTCAAACTCAATGCCTCTTTGCTTGGCATCATTTGAAAATCAAAAGAAATCAACCAAGATCTCAGAACAAAATATTGTAGACCACCATAAGTCTCGTTCATCCTCGGGAACAATTTCTAAACGCCTGAAGGTACCACGTTTATCTGTACAAACAATAGTACGCAAATATAAACACCATGGGACCATGCAGCCGTCATACCGCTCGGGAAGGAGACACGTTCTTTGGTGCGAAAAGTGCAAATCAATCATCCCAAATCATCCCTGAACAACCGCAAAGGACCTTGTGCGAAGATGCTGCAGGAAACAGGTACAGAAGTATCTATATCCACAGTAAAACAAGTCCTATATCAACATAACCTGAAAGGCCGCTCAGCCAGGAAGAAGCCACAGCTCCAAAACCACCGTAAAAAAAGCCAGACCAAGATTTGCAACTGCACATGGGGACAAAGATCGTACTTTTTGGAGAAATGTCCTCTGGTCTGATGAAACAAAAATAGAACTGTTTGGCCATAGTGACCACCGTTATGTTTGGAGGAAAAGGGGGATGCTTGCAAGCCGAAGAACACCATCCCAACCACGAAACACGGGGGTGGAAGCATCATGTTGTAGGGGTGTTTTGCTGCAGGAGGGACTGGTGCACTTCACAAAATAGATGGTGATGAGGCAGGAAAATGATGTGGATTTATTGAAGCAACATCTCAAGACATCAAATCAAGAAGTTAAAGCTTGGTCGCAAATGGGTCTTCCAAATGGACAATGACCCCAAGCACACTTCCAAAGTTGTGACCAAATGGCTTAAAGGACAACAAAGTCAAGGTATTGGAGTGGCCATCACAAAGCCTTGACCTCATTCTATAGAAAATATGTGGGCAGAACTGAATAAGCGTGTGCGAGCAAGGAGGCCGACAAACCTGACTCAGTTACACCAGCTCTGTCCAGAGGAATGGGCCAAAAATCACCTAACTTATTGTGGGAAGCTTGTGGAAGGCTACCCGAAACATTTGACTCAAGTTAAACAATTTAAAGGCAATTCTACCAAGTACAAATTGAGTGTATGTAAACTTCTGACCCACTGGGAATGTGATGAAAGAAATAAAAGCTGAAATAAATAATTCTCTCTACTATTATTCTGACATTTAACATTCTTAAAATAAAGTGGTGATCCTAACTGACCTGGGACAGGAAATGTTTACTAGGATTAAAGGTCAGGAATTGTGAAAAGCTGAGTTTAAATGTATTTGGCTAAGTTGTATGTAAACTTCTGACTTCAACTGTAAACTGATCCATGACTCACTCTCATACTAACTGAAGGATTGGAGAGGTAGAAATTAATTGGTTTGGGATTGGGCCCTTCTCATAACATCTCTTCACTATAACTGATCAGAAATCCCTTTACTCCACACACAAAAACACATACAAGGCTCTCCCTCCATTTGGCAAATCTGACCATAACTCGATCCTCCTGATTCCTGCTTACAAGCAAAAACTTAAAAACAGGAAGTACCAGTGACTCGCTCAATACAGAAATGGTCCGATGAAGCGGATGCTACGCTACAGGACTGTTTCGCTAGCACAGACAGGAATACGTTCAGGGATTCATCTGATAACATTGAGGAGTTTACTGCATCAGTCACTGGCTTCATTAATAAGTGCATCGACGACGTCGTCCCTACAGTGACCATACGTACATATCCCAACCAGAAGCAATGGATTACAGGCAACATCCGCACTGAGCTAAAGGCTAGACCTGCTGCTTTCAAGGAGCAGGACACTAATCCAGATGCATATAAGCTGCGAGCTGCCCAGTGACACGAGACTACCAGATGAGCTAAATGTCTTCTATGCTCGCTTCGAGGCAAGCAACACTGAACCACGCATGAGCGCACCAGCTTTTCCGAATGACTGTGTGATCTCGCTCTCCCTAGCCAATGTGTGTAAGACCTTTAAACAGCTTAACATTCACAAGGCCAGATGGATTACCAGGATGTGTAATCAGAGCATATGCTGATCAGCTGGCAAGTTTCTTAACTGACATTTTCAAGCTCTCACTGACCCTGTCTGTAATACCTACATGTCTCAAGCAGACCACCAGAGTCCCTCTGCCCAAGATAACCTGTCCAAGGTAACCTGTCCAAATGACTATCACCCAGTACATCTGTAGCCATGAAATGCTTTGAAAGGCTGGTGATGGCTCACATCAACACCATCATCCCAGACACCCTGGACCCATTTCAATTTGCATACCGCCCCACAGTCCACTTCCCTCGCCAACCTGGATGAGGAACACCTACGTAAGAATGTTTTTCATTGACTACAGCTCAGAGCTCAACACCATAGTCCCCTCAAAGCTCATCACTAATCTCAGGAACCTGGGACTGAACACCTCCCTCTGCAACTTGATCCCGGTCTTCCTGACGGTTTGCCCCCAGGTGGTGAGGGTAAGTAACAACATAAAACGCCATACTGACTCTCAACACGGGAGCCCCTCAGGTGTGCGTGCTTAGGCCCCTCCTGTACTCCCTGTTAACCCACAACTCCAACACCCTCAATAAGTTTGCTGACAACATGGCGGTGGTAGGCCTGATCACGGATGACGATGAGACAGCCTATAGGGAGGTCAGTGATCTGGTAGTGTGGTGCCAGGACAACAACCTTTTCCTCAACGTCAGCAAGACAAAGGAGCTGATCATGGACAACAGGAAAGCACGCCCCTATCCACATCGACAGGGCTGTAGTGGAACGGGTCGAGATCTTCAAGTTCCTCGGAGTCCACAAAAATAATTATCCTAGCCCACATTATCCTGGCCCACACACACAACAACACATCCATGAAGAAGCCACGACAACGTCTCTTCCCACTTAGGAGGCTGAAAAGAATTGTCATGGGCCAGATCCTCAAAAAGTTCTACAGCTGCACCATTGAGAGCATCCTGACTGGCTGCATCACCACTTGGTATGGCAACTGCTTGGCATCCGAACGCAAGGCGCTAAAGAGACTCCCTGGCATTCAGGACCTCTATACCAGGCGGTGTCAGAGAAAGGCACTAAAAATTGTCAAAGACTCCATCCACCCAAGTCATTGACTGTCCTCTCCACACAGCAAGCAGTATCGATGCACCAAGTCTGGAACCAACAGGATCCTGAACAGCTTCTACCCTCAAGCCATACATACGACTGTTAAATAGTTAGTTAAATAGTTAAACAAACAGCTACCCGGACGATCTGCATGAACTCTTTTGACTCATCCTATAAGTTCTGTTACTGCTTATTGTCTATCCTGTTGGCTAGTCACTTTACCCCTACGTATATGTACATGTCTTCCTCAATTACGTCGTACCCCTGCACATTGACTTGGTACTGGTACCCCGTGTATATCGTTTTAAAATTGATTTTATTTAACCTTTATTTAATTAACTCGGAAAGTCAGTCAAGAACAAATTATTATTTACAATTCTGTCCAAACCCTAAACCGGACGACGCTGGGCCAATTTTGCGCCGCCCTGTGGGACTCCCGATCACGGCCGGTTGTGATACAGCCCGGGATCGAACCAGGGTCTGTAGTGACGCCTCTAGCACTTAGATGCAGTGCCTTTTAGACCGGTTAAACTCATTTGTGTATTTATTCCTCATGTTATTATTCTTCTATTATTGTTCTGATTTCTCTCTGTTGGACAAGGATGCGTAAGGGATCTTGATTTTCGTGGTTCTCTAGACACACACTCGAGCAAATCACAGAGTACACTAGGCGGTAGGGTAGCCTAGTGGTTCGAGTGTTAGACTAGTAGCCGGAAGGTTGCAAGTTCAAACCCCTGAGCCGACAAGGTACAAATCTGTCATTCTGCCCCTGAACAGGCAGTTAACCCACTGTTCCTAAGCCGTCATTGAAAATAAGAATTTGTTCTTAACTTGCCTAGTTAAATAAAAGGTCAAATAAAAAAATATATTAAAAAAAACATTACACTGATTACATTGTCAGGCCTTCTCTATCCATCGAAACAGCTTTAAAAAAACATTACACTGATTACATTGTCAGCCCTTCTCTATCCATCGAAACAGTTTTTAAAAAACAAGGAATTTGTGGGACAACTATGAAAAACAGCAACAAGAAAGGAAGTTTAAAGCCAAAACAATTAGAAACCACTCTCAACTATTTGTTGGGAGAGAACGGTGTCTGAGTAAGATGAGCTTCTGCACATACAAATCCTTACTTTGATTTTTATCAGTAATTCAACTGTAGAACCACACAGCCTTACGCCAGTGAGTCAAATGTACAGATTACAACTGAAAAAACACTGTTTGTTGTTAGAAGCAAAATACGTCAAATCTGATCCTAAAAAAACTCAAACCGAGCTGTGGTTTGATCAAGGCTTGGACATGGAGAAAAAGGACATGACAACCCAATGAGACAAAGACATAAAAGACGAGGTGAAGTTCTCTCTTTTCTTCATACGGTCATTGTTCTCAAGTCCGTAGAATCGGTTTTCTTATTTTCCTTCCAGTTGTCTATGGCAATATAAACAATGAATACAACAATACAACAGATTGTATTCACAGCAACATGGTTTCCCACCCTGGGATGTGTCCTAAATCGGACGGTTACGAGCTCCACGCAACAAAAATACCTCTCTTTAGTGGGCTCTGCCTGCCGGTCAAGGATTTAAACAAACAGTCTCGCCAACAAAATATCTCTCTTTAGTGGTCTCTGCCAGCCTGTCAAGGATTTAAACAAACAGTCTCGCCAACAAAATATCTCTCTTTAGTGGGCTCTGCCCACCTGTCAACGATTTAAACAAACAGTCTCACCAACAAAATATCTCTCTTTAGTGGGCTCTGCCTGCCGGTCAAGGATTTAAACAAACAGTCTCGCCAACAAAATATCTCTCTTTTAGTGGGCTCTGCCCGCCTGTCAAGGATTTAAACAAACAGTCTCGCCAACAAAATATCTCTCTTTAGTGGGCTCTGCCCACCTGTCAACGATTTAAACAAACAGTCTCGCCAACAAAATATCTCTTTAGTGGGCTCTGCCCGCCTGTCAACGATTTAAACAAACAGTCTCGCCAACAAAATATCTCTCTTTAGTGGGCTCTGCCCGCCTGTCAAGGATTTAAACAAACAGTCTCGCCAACAAAATATCTCTCTTTAGTTTAATAGTTTCCACTGAGATGCCAAGGCGCTACAATGCACATCATGACGCAGAGGCTTAGTAGAATCACAGAGGGAGAACACAACATGGGATATAAATTAACCAAATATCAGGGCTAGGACGCCTTACAGTACATATGGGAAGCTGGGATGCATCATGGGAAAAATGACAGTCACTGAGTCAGAAGAATTCATCATATTTCTGCACCTCAATAACACATGCTAATGATTATCACTCTCGACTCTGTTTTTCCATAATTAGCTTAGCATCTGACATTGCTAACATTGTGTAAACAAATGAAACACTTGTTCATCAAGGCTTAAAACCCCCACCATGCATTTTCAGCAGAGGTGGTAGGAGAACTATTAAGGTCTCGGCATGTTTCAGTTCAGCTGGCGGCTAGCCGAAGTCGGCTAGGCAAACCGAACGAGTGTGCTTGCACACCCCCTTAAAATACCTTCACATGACAAATGAGAAAAGAGCAGCAATGGTACTGTTTGTCCATTATGAGACACTGTAGCTTCCTCAAAATAGTCTAAATTTATCTAAGATAGCTCAAGAAATCTGTCATTAATTTGAACATTTTTGCCGAAGTGATCTTAGTAGCTCAATTTTAAATCTAACTAAGATGCTTGGGGCAGTATTTCTCAGTGAAAAAATGTGCATGAAAACAAGTTGTCTCTCGTTGAATGACAACAAATACTTTATTTTTTTAAAGAATCCCTACTGTTGACCAATCACTGCCTATTCTCTCCCTGAGGTTTGTAAAACCTGCCTATTCTCTCTCTGACTGGGTGTGTCCTAACGTTCCTCCCCAAACAGTGCACATCAACCTGCCTCCCACAGAGCTCAAACATGTTAGCTCCCAACGGCTCTCTGAGATCCCTTAACTTGCAGTGGGTCCCCTGAGCAGCCATGTTCTGGGCCCCAAGCCTGCGTGCGGCGTTGGTATTTGTACCCAGGAGGTAGAGAATTTTGGTACACCAGTTTACATTTAGGGAGTTCAGTCAAACTAAAAATGCATTGGAAGGCATTCCTCATTCTGGCAGAATTAAACTGATCAATTAGTTTCGCAATATAATAAAAAGTGTGCGACCTGTTAAGTCGACCTGTTAACGCGGCCTGTTAAGTCGGCCTGTTAAGTCAACCTGTCATGCATGGAAGTGTGTGCATGGGTGGGTGATGGACACTACTTTTCCCGCATGGCTGTGTCAGCCACGAGTGCTGTGAGGTGAGAGGGCGTCATGTGGTCACGCCTGCTCTCGAAAACTCTCCCAGGCCGCCCGGTCCAAGCTCGGCTCGCACCGCCGTGTTGACAGTGCTGTCACTAACACACACATGCCATTCCAAGCTGAGGGGTGGAGTGCTGCTCATGGTGACTCACGTTAAACTACGCAGCAGAGGTGGAGGAAGGTATCAGGGTGATTTGCCTCACATAAAATAAAAAAGGAGTGAGTTTGGTGTTTAAACCACTCAAAATGTACTATTGTGTAACTCTGTGTTGTCTGTTCACACTGCTATGCTTTATCTTGGCCAGGTCGCAGTTGCAAATGAGAACTTGTTCTCAACTAGCCTACCTGGTTAAATAAAGGTGAAATAAAAAAATAAAAAAATAAAAACTATGTATGTGTTTTTTTAGCTATTTACTACGCCATTTTTTTACGATGTAAATTTCCCACTTCTTCTGTTTTATCTATGAGCGACAATCAATAAACTTAAACAGGACAGGACCCCCCCCCCCTTCCAAAAAAAAAGAAATGTAAGTTGTGTCACCGTCATACTGTACCACGTAATCATGTGGTTTGCCGTCTTAATGATTTACACATCAACAGTGAAGTCAAAGCAAAAGGCCATCCCTCAAGTCTCACATGACTGCAAACAATATCCAACTACAGAGAGAGAGAGAGAGAGAGAGAGAGAGAGAGAGAGAGAGAGAGAGAGAGAGAGAGAGAGAGAGAGAGAGAGAGAGAGAGAGAGAGACGCTATAAATCACTACAGAGTCAAGGGAAAATATTTGGGGAGACACCACACAAAGAAAGCAATGGGATACTGGGTAAGCAAAAAAACAATAACAAGAGGAAATGGAATTATCCGTCTTCCAGAGCAAAGTTCAGATGCAGCGTCAGGCCATTATGGAGTGTAAAGAGATACTAGCATCTCTGAACCCCCACCCCCGCCCTGCCCCCCCCCCCCTGCCCCCCCCCCCGCCCTGCCCCCCGCCCCGAAGAATAAGTATATGCTAAAGTTTTTTTACCTGACGAGCCTTCCAGATAATTGAAATAATGGCTAATAAAAAGGCATTAAATGCATCAAAAGAGAAGGCTAAACAACAGCATGCAGTATTTTGATCAGAGCCAACCCTTCTAATACTGTAGTTACGTGGAGATCAGTCAGTCTACAGTATTTTGGTCAGAGCCAACCCTTCTAATACTGTAGCTACGTGGAGATCAGTCAGTCTGCAGTATTTTGGTCAGAGCCAACCCTTCTAATACTGTAGCTACGTGGAGATCAGTCAGTCTGCAGTATTTTGGTCAGAGCCAACCCTTCTAATACTGTAGCTACGTGGAGATCAGTCAGTCTGCAGTATTTCGGTCAGAGCCAACCCTTCTAATAATGTAGCTACGTGGAGATCAGTCAGTCTGCAGTATTTCAGTCAGAGCCAACCCTTCTAATACTGTATCTATGTGGTGATGCTTCATGACATATCGTGCAGTGGCAGGTCACCCAGGAGGTACTTTTACACCGGGTTCAGATCAGCCAATTGGACGTAGAGCAGAGTAGGAGATTCCATGTGTTCAGGCATGGAGAGGGAATCTTTGTATCATGCCATCCCAGATGAAGGCCTGAGCGCACCTCTTCTCCCTCGCCAGCACCCCCTGCTGGGCCATGTCAAAGCAGCAGTAATGCTGGGTGGAGGGGAGGCTTGTAGGTTTTACCCTGAGCACTACCTACTGCTGAGGTGTATGGCTTTACCCTGAGCACTACCTACTGCTGGGGTGTATGGCTTTACCCTGAGCACTACCTACTACTGGGGTGTATGGCTTTACCCTGAGCACTACCTACTGCTGGGGTGTATGGCTTTACCCTGAGCACTACCTACTGCTGAGGTGTATGGCTTTACCCTGAGCACTACCTACTGGTGGGGTGTATGGCTTTACCCTGAGCACTACCTACTGGTGGGGTGTATGGCAACCCTGAGCACTACCTACTGCTGGGGTGTATGGCTTTACCCTGAGCACTACCTACTGCTGGGGTGTATGGCTTTACCCTGAGCACTACCTACTGGTGGGGTGTATGGCTTTACCCTGAGCACTACCTACTGGTGGGGTGTATGGCTTTACCCTGAGCACTACCTACTGGTGGGGTGTATGGCTTTACCCTGAGCACTACCTACTGGTGGGGTGTATGGCAACCCTGAGCACTACCTACTGGTGGGGTGTATGGCTTTACCCTGAGCACTACCTACTGGTGGGGTGTATGGCTTTACCCTGAGCACTACCTACTGGTGGGGTGTATGGCTTTACCCTGAGCACTACCTACTGGTGGGGTGTATGGCTTTACCCTGAGCACTACCTACTGGTGGGGTGTATGGCTTTACCCTGAGCACTACCTACTGCTGGGGCAAGAGACAACCCACTAAAACAGACTGCCATCCACAGCCTGGGCCGAAAGCAAGGCTCCGTTTGCACGCTGGGAGTCTGAAGTCACCCGCACAGAGGGCGTTGACCAGCACAGGCCCCCTGACCAGCACAAGGGGAGTCTACCAGCACAGGGGGAGTCTACCAGCACAGAGGGAGTCGACCAGCACAGAGGGAGTTGACCAGCACAGAGGGAGTCGACCAGCACAGAGGGAGTCTACCAGCACAGAGGGAGTCGACCAGCACAGAGGGAGTTGACCAGCACAGAGGGAGTCTACCAGCACAGGGGGAGTCTACCAGCACAGAGGGAGTCGACCAGCACAGAGGGAGTTGACCAGCACAGAGGGAGTCGACCAGCACAGAGGGAGTCTACCTAAACAGTAAGGGCTGAATTCTACCTAAACAGTAAGGGCTGAATTCTACCTAAAAGGAAGGGCTGAATTCTACCTAAACAGTAAGGGCTGAATTCTACCTAAACAGTAAGAGCCGAATTCTACCTAAACAGTAAGAGCTGAATTCTACCTAAACAGTAAGAGCTGAATTCTACCTAAACAGTAAGAGCTGAATTCTACCTAAACAGTAAGAGCTGAATTCTACCTAAACAGTAAGGGCTGAATTCTACCTAAACAGTAAGGGCTGAATTCTACCTAAACAGTAAGAGCCGAATTCTACCTAAACAGTAAGGGCTGAATTCTACCTAAACAGTAAGAGCTGAATTCTACCTAAACAGTAAGAGCCGAATTCTGCCTAAACAGTAAGGGCGGAATTCTACCTAAACAGTAAGAGCTGAATTCTACCTAAACAGTAAGAGCCGAATTCTACCTAAACAGTAAGAGCTGAATTCTACCTAAACAGTAAGAGCTGAATTCTACCTAAACAGTAAGAGCCGAATTCTACCTAAACAGTAAGAGCTGAATTCTACCTAAACAGTAAGAGCTGAATTCTACCTAAACAGTAAGAGCTGAATTCTACCTAAACAGTAAGAGCTGAATTCTACCTAAACAGTAAGAGCCGAATTCTACCTAAACAGTAAGAGCTGAATTCTACCTAAACAGTAAGAGCTGAATTCTACCTAAACAGTAAGAGCTGAATTCTACCTAAACAGTAAGAGCTGAATTCTACCTAAACAGTAAGAGCTGAATTCTACCTAAACAGTAAGGGCTGAATTCTACCTAAACAGTAAGAGCTGAATTCTACCTAAACAGTAAGGGCTGAATTCTACCTAAACAGTAAGAGCCGAATTCTACCTAAACAGTAAGAGCTTAATTCTACCTAAACATTAAGAGCTGAATTCTACCTAAACAGTAAGAGCTGAATTCTACCTAAACAGTAAGAGCTGAATTCTACCTAAACAGTAAGAGCTGAATTCTACCTAAACAGTAAGGGCTGAATTCTACCTAAACAGTAAGAGCTGAATTCTACCTAAACAGTAAGAGCTGAATTCTACCTAAACAGGCATGAAGCTTACACGTGAATCACATATTGATGTGAAGTTAGAATTAGGCCTTACATTTCAGAAGCCCTTCGATGAGAAAAATGACATTTAATGAAAAATTATTGATGCACAAAACTAATGAAGACTGAGCCAAGAATGGCAAGAAATATAGATATATATATATTTTTATTAATTAAAAAGTACAAGCGAGTGGAAGTTATGGTTAGGAGGGAATTAAGAGCAAGGGAACGGCAGGATCCGTCCACCTGCTGGAGCCAGGGAATAGAAGAGTCAGCCGCCCAAAGTTGGCACCACATTCACATCATCCACTTAGAATGTTCGGCATGCGTCTTGAGACCGCCCAACCCTGCCCAAGCCCCTGTGGATCCCCTGGGGTGGTCGAGCACAGAGGGTTCCTTTCGAAAGGGAGGGGCGATACGGTGTGAAGAAAACACACGTCTCCATCAACTGGCTTTTCTCCTGTAAGTATCACTTTCCACA
The DNA here is from genome assembly GCF_021184085.1 of Oncorhynchus gorbuscha. Classification (NCBI taxonomy): domain Eukaryota; kingdom Metazoa; phylum Chordata; class Actinopteri; order Salmoniformes; family Salmonidae; genus Oncorhynchus; species Oncorhynchus gorbuscha. The sequence goes on along the minus strand of NC_060183.1, from coordinate 80,137,589 downwards.
GACAACCTCTGGATCTAACAGAGCAAGGCTAGGTTGCTATTTATAAAGGATGCGTGGACAGAGATGTGCTCCACTTTCAGCCTCCTATCCTGCTACTGGCTGATGTTCTTCTCATGCCAAGTAAGATGTTTTGAGGTCACTGGGGAGAGACTTAGAAGCGTGCCAAGGAAGGGCAATATTTTATCTGCCTCTAAGTCCTTCTGAGCACTGAACCTGGGCTAATAATTTTTGTTCTAATGCAGTAGGAGGCAAAGTCCTTGACAAGTTAGTATTTAAGATACAAAGACACAAAAAAAAGCGAAGATTCATATTTCATACTTAAGACAACAAAATGGCAAACAGGATCCCCGTACACAGCATTTTTTCATTGCTAAAGCCATTCCTTTAAAGTGATGAAAAACCTTTCAAGCACGTATCCTTAATTAACCTCTATACAACGAATGGAAGACACACTCTTCACAACTGTCAGGTTGCATAATCCCCCTGTGAACATACAAGGGCGTAAACATAGTCTCTGTGGACTAAGAAGAGGCCAGGCTTGCTACACAAATCAAATCAAATGTATTTATATAGCCCTTCGTACATCAGCTGATATCTCAAAGTGATGTACACAGACTGACAGCGGTATACATACTGAGCAGCTGTCATCGCTGGAGAAGCACTTAGTCCTACAGAACTCATATTAACCAGAGACACCAAGCCCCTCCCTGTACGAACCATAGACACCAAGCCCCTCCCTCCCTATACGAACCATAGACACCAAGCCCCTCCCTCCCTATACGAACCATAGACACCAAGCCCCTCCCTCCCTATACGAACCATAGACACCAAGCCCCTCCCTCTCTATACCAACCATAGACACCAAGCCCCTCCCTCTCTATACCAACCATAGACACCAAGCCCCTCCCTCCCTATACGAACCATAGACACCAAGCCCCTCCCTCCCTATACGAACCATAGACACCAAGCCCCTCCCTCCCTATACGAACCATAGACACCAAGCCCCTCCCTCCCTATACGAACCATAGACACCAAGCCCCTCCCTCCCTATACGAACCATAGACACCAAGCCCCTCCCTCCTATACGAACCATAGACACCAAGCCCCTCCCTCCCTATACGAACCATAGACACCAAGCCCCTCCCTCACTATACGAACCATAGACACCAAGCCCCTCCCTCCCTATACAAACCAGACACCAAGCCCCTCCCTCCCTATACGAACCATAGACACCAAGCCCCTCCCTCCCTATACGAACCATAGACACCAAGCCCCTCCCTCCCTATACGAACCATAGACACCAAGCCCCTCCCTCACTATACGAACCATAGACACCAAGCCCCTCCCTCACTATACGAACCATAGACACCAAGCCCCTCCCTCCCTATACGATCCATAGACACCAAGCCCCTCCCTATACAAACCAGACACCAAGCACCTCCCTCACTATACGAACCATAGACACCAAGCCCCTCCCTCCCTATACGAACCATAGACACCAAGCCCCTCCCTATACAAACCAGACACCAAGCCCCTCCCTCACTATACGAACCATAGACACCAAGCCCCTCCCTCCCTATACGAACCATAGACACCAAGCCCCTCCCTCCCTATACGAACCATAGACACCAAGCCCCTCCCTCCCTATACGAACCATAGACACCAAGCCCCTCCCTCCCTATAAGAACCATAGACACCAAGCCCCTCCCTATACAAACCAGACACCAAGCCCCTCCCTCACTATACAAACCATAGACACCAAGCCCCTCCCTCCCTATACGAACCATAGACACCAAGCCCCTCCCTATACAAACCAGACACCAAGCCCCTCCCTCCCTATACGAACCATAGACACCAAGCCCCTCCCTATACAAACCAGACACCAAGCCCCTCCCTCCCTATACGAACCATAGACACCAAGCCTCTCCCTCCCTATACGAACCATAGACACCAAGCCCCTCCCTCTCTATACGAACCATAGACACCAAGCCCCTCCCTATACAAACCAGACATCAAGCCCCTCCCTCCCTATACGAACCATAGACACCAAGCTCCTCCCTCCCCATATTAACCAGACACCAAGCCCCTCCCTCCCCATATTAACCAGACACCAAGCCCCTCCCTCCCCATATTAACCAGACACCAAGCCCCTCCCTCCCCATATTAACCAGACACCAAGCCCCTCCCTCCCCATATTAACCAGACACCAAGCCCCTCCCTCCCCATATTAACCAGACACCAAGCCCCTCCCTCCCCATATTAACCAGACACCAAGCCCCTCGCTCCCCATCCCACATATATAACCAGACACCAAGCCCCTCCCTCCCCATATTAACCAGACACCAAGCCCCTCCCTCCCCATATTAACCAGACACCAAGCCCCTCCCTCCCCATATTAACCAGACACCAAGCCCCTCCCTCCCCATATTAACCAGACACCAAGCCCCCCCATCCCCCTCCCCATATTAACCAGACACCAAGCCCCTCCCTCCCCATATTAACCAGACACCAAGCCCCTCCCTCCCCATATTAACCAGACACCAAGCCCCTCCCTCCCCATATTAACCAGACACCAAGCCCCTCCCTCCCCATATTGACCAGACACCAAGCCCCTCCCTCCCTATGCAGCTCTATTTATTTAGATCTACTCAATAAAAACTCTTATTTTTCAAGCTCCATTGGGGTCAGAGGACCTGTGGCACAAATCACTTGAGTTAGAGGAGCATGGGGTGAGGGGAGGAGGAGTGGTGTCGGGGCAAGGGTTGACTGAAGTGGCTCGGGAGGCGATGAAAGCCTATCTGCAAAATGTTCACTGAGGGTTGTTTTTGTTTTTTTGCCATGAGAGTGGTTGGTGATCAGTTGCAATACTTAAGGAGCCCTGCAATACCCAAACAGAGAGAGTTTAAAGGAGCCCTGCAATACCCAAACAGAGAGAGTTTAAAGGAGCCCTGCAATACCCAAACAGAGAGAGTTTAAAGGAGCCCTGCAATACCCAAACAGAGAGAGTTTAAAGGAGCCCTGCAATACCCAAACAGAGAGAGTTTAAAGGAGCCCTGCAATACCCAAACAGAGAGAGTTTAAAGGAGCCCTGCAATACCCAAACAGATAGAGTTTAAAGGAGCCCTGCAATACCCAAACAGAGAGAGTTTAAAGGAGCCCTGCAATACCCAAACAGATAGAGTTTAAAGGAGCCCTGCAATACCCAAACAGAGAGAGTTTAAAGGAGCCCTGCAATACCCAAACAGATAGAGTTTAAAGGAGCCCTGCAATACCCAAACAGATAGAGTTTAAAGGAGCCCTGCAATACCCAAACAGAGAGAGTTTAAAGGAGCCCTGCAATACCCAAACAGATAGAGTTTAAAGGAGCCCTGCAATACCCAAACAGAGAGAGTTTAAAGGAGCCCTGCAATACCCAAACAGAGAGAGTTTAATGGAGCCCTGCAATACCCAAACAGAGAGAGTTTAAAGGAGCTATTGCTGGTCCCAGTGTTGTTTCTTTGGGTTTACTGAGCGTTTATTCCCCTCTGCTTCGCACTCCAAGAGGGATGGAGCATATTTAGAGTTCCCGACAGCCCGCTGTGCCCGGGTCCTGGATGTACTCCCTGGTACACTTCCTTCCCTTTGATAGATGGAGAACACTCTAGATCTTTTGGTTTCTAATAAAACAAAGCTGTTAATTTTTACAATGTGACACCCTGCATGCCTTCTCGTTTACTAATGAATTATGGTTGGCTTGGACAGAGGGGGCAGATAGCAAAACATTTAAGAGGCTCCACAGTTTCACTGACAGGCTTTATCGTCTTGTGTAACAGGGAGGAACACGTAGCCAGACAGAAGGAAGATAAAGTGGAGTGTCTGAGGTCGCAAGGAGACGCTTTGTGCAGAAATCTACACCGATTTCCTAGCAACAGAATCCACCGTAATATATAAAAAGTGAAAAAGGTGTCAGAGGCCGTATATCCTCACTAGTCATGTGAAGTCTACAGCTACGCGGATAATTTTCCAAAAAGCTACAAAGATTTCACAATAAATTCCTCCTTAAGACTCCTTAACTTCTCTTTTATTTGAGTCTAAAATGTGCAATAATGACGTACGATAACGGGGTTTTTGCAACTACGTCTTTTCTCAAAAAAACTTTGTCTCTTTAACTCACATGAAGACGAATTGAAGCTCAATGTGGAGGAGTCGGTGGTGCAGAGGGTTTGGGGAGGTAGACGCCATACCAAGGCTCCGTTAGACCACCTGCTTCCCCAACAGAACTGAGAGGAAGCCAATGAGCTCACAGGTTACATGACACACAATAATACAATTATTGTGTATAGTCAGATGAATATAAATAGTTTGTTTCAATAACATTTACATGCTTTGCAATAAGAACCATTTCCCTGATTGTCCTGTTCACATGACGTATCTGAAAATCAGGCCACCTCATGGGACTTTTAGAGTAACGACATTTGTTTCCGTGTATCTGGTATTTTGCCCTAACAGACTTCCAAAACACTTGGAGGTGTAAATCAATCAAATCAAATGTATTTATAAAGCCCTTCTTACATCAGCTGATATCTCAAAGTGCTGTACAGAAAGCCAGCCTAAAACCCAAAACAACAAGCAATGCAGGTGTAGAAGCAGGGTGGCTAAGAAAAACTCTCTAGAAAGGCCAAATAAATAAATAAACTCCCCCCATAAAACTCCTTCCATGGGTGGACTCCCCCACCTGGAAACATGACCAACCAGGGTGTGTGTACAAAGGAATGTACGATGCCCAGGTCCATAAAGGGGAGTATAGGACCGTACAGCGAGTGCAGACTGCAGAGGCTCCATACAGAAAGAGTGGCATCTTGAAGAGACACCTTCCAGTCCATTTCAAGGCACTGTACTCAAAGAAAAACCAGCGAGAGGGGGCTTTCCTGCGGCATTCCTGGAAGCGACAGGTGGGGGGGGGCAAGGCCTTTGTGTTTATCATGATATTTGCCAAATGTGGTGATGGCAGACCGTTGACCACTATCCAAACACATCTCCCTATACACCTCTGTTCACTTTAACGGCAGTATTTCCAGCAACAGATTTATATATATATATATATATATATATATATATATTTTAACCTTAATTTGAATTCATGATATTTCTCGCTGTCGGCCTTCAATGAACCGTGGAAGAGGAGGTTGGCCTTCAATGAACTGTGGAAGAGGAGGTTGGCCTTCAATGAACTGTGGAAGAGGAGGTTGGCCTTCAATGAACAGTGGAAGAGGAGGTTGGCCTTCAATGAACCGTGGAAGAGGAGGTTGGCCTTCAATGAACCGTGGAAGAGGAGGTTGGCCTTCAATGAACCGTGGAAGAGGAGGTTGGCCTTCAATGAACCGTGGAAGAGGAGGTTGGCCTTCAATGAACCGTGGAAGAGGAGGTTGGCCTTCAATGAACAGTGGAAGAGGAGGTCGGCCTTCAATGAACCGTGGAAGAGGAGGTTGGCCTTCAATGAACTGTGGAAGAGGAGGTTGGCCTTCAATGAACCGTGGAAGAGGAGGTTGGCCTACAATGAACCGTGGAAGAGGAGGTTGGCCTTCAATGAACAGTGGAAGAGGAGGTTGGCCTTCAATGAACCGTGGAAGAGGAGGTTGGCCTTCAATGAACCGTGGAAGAGGTGGTTGGCCTTCAATGAACCGTGGAAGAGGAGGTTGGCCTTCAATGAACCGTGGAAGAGGAGGTTGGCCTTCAATGAACCGTGGAAGAGGAGGTTGGCCTTCAATGAACCGTGGAAGAGGAGGTTGGCCTTCAATGAACCGTGGAAGAGGAGGTTGGCCTTCAATGAACCGTGGAAGAGGAGGTTGGCCTTCAATGAACCGTGGAAGAGGAGGTTGGCCTTCAATGAACCGTGGAAGAGGAGGTTGGCCTTCAATGAACCGTGGAAGAGGAGGTTGGCCTTCAATGAACCGTGGAAGAGGAGGTTGGCCTTCAATGAACCGTGGAAAAGGAGGTTGGCCTTCAATGAACCGTGGAAGAGGAGGTTGGCCTACAATTTTTTTCTCCAAGTCTATGGTATTAATATAGCATAGAGTAAATCATCAAATACAAATACACTCTCACAGAGAGTGGAATCATCAAATACACTCTCACAGAGAGTGAGAGCAAACTCCTTCCTTTCATCCTTCAAGTACACCGTATCAACCTGAAGAGAGAAAGAGGGAGATCTAGAATTTAAAAGCAATATTGGCAAAGCCAGGATTTTTTTTTTTTTTTTAAGAAAAAAAAAAAGAAGAGTCTAACTGAAAAGAACAAAAGACAGAACTGGCAACCACTGACTTAAAAAAAAAGAAGAGTCTAACTGAAAAGAACAAAAGACAGAACTGGCAACCACTGACTTTAAAAAAAAAGAAGAGTCTAACTGAAAAGAACAAAAGACAGAACTGGCAACCACTGACTTTAAAAAAAAAGAAGAGTCTAACTGAAAAGAGTCTAACTGAAAAGAACAAAAGACAGAACTGGCAACCACTGACTTTAAAAAAAAAGAAGAGTCTAACTGAAAAGAACAAAAGACAGAACTGGCAACCACTGACTTTTAAAAAAAAACTGGAAATATGAAAAAGGCCCCAACACCAAACGATGAAAAGATACTTCAGGGAATTTAGCCAAATCAATACTCTTGGCAGAGCTGGGTGTTGGAAGTGCACCAGAGGGGATATAATTCTCATGCTCATTTGGCCAAGGAGAGTTTTGTTGGTTGGGGGGTGTGGGGCGTAATTATAGAGCCCCAACCCATTCTGAACTGTTCTTTCCACCATTTTCCTCTGTGCTTGACACAAATAAGGGGATTAGGAGCCCGGTCTTCCGTTGCCCCTCCGTTGAGGACAAAGCGGAGGGGAGCTTAGTGTCACAGTTAGTGATAAAATTACAGATCAGTGTCAGTCAGCTGCTACAGAAACATGGGGTAACCTAATCTCATTAGAAGATGAAGAGGGGGTATATGAAAAAGTGGGAAGGTTGGGGGCAGGCGTTAGGGGCTATCAGTGATAGCTCAGAGTAGTCTCACATCTCTTATGGGTTAACATGTTATCCAGTCTCTTATGGGTTAGTTAACATGTTATCCAGTCTCTTATGGGTTAGTTAACATGTTACCCAGTCTCTTATGGGTTAACATGTTATCCAGTCTCTTATGGGTTAGTTAACATGTTATCCAGTCTCTTATGGGTTAACATGTTACCCAGTCTCTTATGGGTTAACATGTTACCCAGTCTCTTATGGGTTAACATGTTACCCAGTCTCTTATGGGTTAACATGTTCCCAGTCTCTTATGGGTTAACATGTTACCCAGTCTCTTATGGGTTAACATGTTACCCAGTCTCTTATGGGTTAACATGTTACCCAGTCTCTTATGGGTTAACATGTTACCCAGTCTCTTATGGGTTAACATGTTACCCAGTCTCTTATGGGTTAGTTAACATGTTACCCAGTCTCTTATGGGTTAACATGTTCCCAGTCTCTTATGGGTTAACATGTTACCCAGTCTCTTATGGGTTAACATGTTACCCAGTCTCTTATGGGTTAGTTAACATGTTACCCAGTCTCTTATGGGTTAACATGTTACCCAGTCTCTTATGGTTTAACATGTTCCCAGTCTCTTATGGGTTAACATGCAACCCAGTCTCTTATGGGTTAACATGTTCCCAGTCTCTTATGGGTTAACATGTTACCCAGTCTCTCTCTCATCTCTTATGGGTTAACATGTTACCCAGTCTCTTATGGGTTAACATGTTACCCAGTCTCTCTCTCATCTCTTATGGGTTAACATGTTACCCAGTCTCTCTCTCATCTCTTATGGGTTAACGTGTTACCCAGTCTCTTATGGGTTAACATGTTACTCAGTCTCTTATGGGTTAACATGTTACCCAGTCTCTTATGGGTTAGTTAACATGTTACCCAGTCTCTTATGGGTTAACATGTTCCCAGTCTCTTATGGGTTAGTTAACATGTTACCCAGTCTCTTATGGGTTAGTTAACATGTTACCCAGTCTCTTATGGGTTAGTTAACATGTTACCCAGTCTCTTATGGGTTAACATGTTACCCAGTCTCTTATGGGTTAGTTAACATGTTACCCAGTCTCTTATGGGTTAGTTAACATGTTACCCAGTCTCTTATGGGTTAGTTAACATGTTACCCAGTCTCTTATGGGTTAGTTAACATGTTACCCAGTCTCTTATGGGTTAGTTAACATGTTACCCAGTCTCTTATGGGTTAGTTAACATGTTACCCAGTCTCTTATGGGTTAGTTAACATGTTACCCAGTCTCTTATGGGTTAGTTAACATGTTACCCAGTCTCTTATGGGTTAGTTAACATGTTACCCAGTCTCTTATGGGTTAGTTAACATGTTACCCAGTCTCTTATGGGTTAGTTAACATGTAACCCAGTCTCTTATGGGTTAGTTAACATGTAACTCAGTCTCTTATGGGTTAGTTAACATGTTACCCAGTCTCTTATGGGTTAGTTAACATGTTACCCAGTCTCTTATGGGTTAGTTAACATGTTACCCAGTCTCTTATGGGTTAGTTAACATGTTACCCAGTCTCTTATGGGTTAGTTAACATGTTACCCAGTCTCTTATGGGTTAACATGTTACCCAGTCTCTTATGGGTTAGTTAACATGTTACCCAGTCTCTTATGGGTTAACATGTTACCCAGTCTCTTATGGGTTAGTTAACATGTTACCCAGTCTCTTATGGGTTAGTTAACATGTAACTCAAGTAGTTTATGGTGATAGTGGATTGTCATTAATCACAAACAATTTATGCCTCACAGTTAAGTGTTTATGCCACCCACAGTTAAGTGTTTATGCCACCCACAGTTAAGTGTTTATGCCACCCACAGTTAAGTGTTTATGCCACTCACAGTTAAGTGTTTATGCCACCCACAGTTAAGTGTTTATGCCACCCACAGTTAAGTGTTTATGCCACCCACAGTTAAGTGTTTATGCCACTCACAGTTAAGTGTTTATGCCACCCACAGTTAAGTGTTTATGCCACCCACAGTTAAGTGTTTATGCCACTCACAGTTAAGTGTTTATGCCACCCACAGTTAAGTGTTTATGCCACTCACAGTTAAGTGTTTATGCCACCCACAGTTAAGTGTTTATGCCACTCACAGTTAAGTGTTTATGCCACCCGTAGTTACGTGGCTATGGGCAAGGAGCAGTCCCTCTACTCAAATACTCTCGTGGGGGGGGGGGGGGCTCTGTCAGGTTGTGCCTGCGTCTCCACACGCTGGTAGAATGTGGCGTCTGGGCGCGAGAACGGGGCTTTGGGTACACAGTGTCGGCATGGCAGCACTTGCCACAGTGGTGACAGCTACTCCTCGCACCCCGGTGGAAGAAGAGGTGGGCCGCTGTATTTGGAGAAGCATTCCACTACGGAGGGGGGGGGGGAGATAACGTACAGGAAGTGGGAGAAGGCTAGCTCCCTGCCTCCATTCCACATGTGTGTTCGAAAAAGGGCCATCCAGAGAAAACAGGAAGATCTTACAGAATCTTACAGAAACGTCACGTTGCCTGAATGATATTGGGGGGGATCCAAGTCATTTTACTAATATTTGCCTGTAAGTAAGAGTGACTTACAGAGGTAGGAGCTTTGTATGTCATTGTCTGTCTTCACAGGAATCGAGGGTTGCATTCCTGCTCAATATTTCTACAGAAGACAACTCACTACCCAGTCAAGATTGTGAAATTGAATAAAATAATGAACAGTGGACTCTTGAATATCTTGTGTGCATTGAAGCTGAGTGTCATGCACTTGTTGATTGACTCTGTGGTGACTAAAGATCCCATGGCACGTATCGTAAGAGCAGGGGTGTTAACCCCGGTGTCTTGGCTAAATTCCCAATCTGATCCCCATCGTGGCCACCTGATCATCCCCGGCTTTCAGTTGGTTCATTCATCCCCCCTCTCCTCCCCCCCATTTAACTCTTCACCCGGTTGTTGCTGTAGAAGAGAATGTGTTCTCTGTCAACTTACCTGGTAAAATATATATATTTTTACAGTAAAGCAATTGGTACAATATTACATGGGAGTCTTCATCCTGTATCTGTGACACCGTGCTCCTTTTCTCGTTAGCGGGATGGATCGCTCTCGCTGACAGGGTCAGGAATGGGCTATTCAAACTATTGTATTAACACATAAACAGTCACGTTGAGGTTGTCAGGCCTTCAGGGAGGAAGAGGCTGTGTTGTTTCGAGTGTCAAATGACTTCAGGGGGGTTCTGGACCTTTTGGTCTGGACCTTTTGGTCTGGACCTTTTGGTCTGGACCTTTTGGTCTGGACCTTTTGGTCTGGACCGTTTGTTAAGTGCTCTGTGACAGACAATTTTGAGAAAAGCGAAAAAATAATAATTATGAATAATTTTGTACTGTCATAAATAAACCGTAAAAGAAAAGTGGTTTCTGAAACTGATTCTCATTACTGCCAAAAATCTGTAAACATCCGGCACCGTATTTTGGATGATGCTTACTAGTAATTTTGGAGTGTCCTTAAAAAACTAAGAAAAAAAAAATTTGGAGACCAGCCAACGATTTGTCAACAAAATTGTACCTTGCACACTAAAATAAAATAAAAATGCATGTATCCTGTCAACACAAATAAAAGAACGTGAGGATCATCTTGTCACCAACAAGATGGCGTCCAAAACAACTGAGTGGTTTGGTACAGAAGCAGAAAAACAGCCCAATATAAAAAATGAAGAGTGAAAACTACGCACATTATGGAATGATAGATAATTGCGTCACCACACTTGGATGGTAGGACTGAGAAGGATGTGTTGATATGAAACTAGATACTTCCTTACTGAGCACGCCCAAGCTAAAGCTACGCTAAACACACTGCTGAGCCAGAGGCCAGGCAAGCTGAAGCAATATCTTGTCAATATTGTACAAGCTGCTAACTTGGGCTATTTTCTTCTGAATAGATACATCTCTCTCTATATATATATATATATATAAATAACATTTTAGTAAACCCTCAACATGTGTTTGATGCTGAAAAGAGCATTTTGCTAAACTGTGTTTGCTTGCTCTTTTCAGCATCAACCCTCAAGACATGTTGCGGGTTTACTAAAATGTTATTTTTATAGATAGATAGATTAAAAAGATAACTTTTTCTTCAAATCACTCTGTGTAATTATTTGATTTAACAGCTAAATGCTCTCCTTCTGTAGCTCAGTTGGTAGAGCATGGCGCTTGTAACGCCAGGGTAGTGGGTTCGATCCCCGGGACCACCCATACGTAGAATGTATGCACACATGACTGTAAGTCGCTTTGGATAAAAGCGTCTGCTAAAAGGCATATATTACTTGCTCTTTCTGAAATAACCTCTCATAGACTGATGTGCAAATACCTCAGGGCTTTCTGTGTTTGCTAACAATCCAGTACAACTGGCCAAAAAGTACAGGAGACGCTCTAATCTCTTCACGTAAAGAGAACATCCCTGAAAATCTCCACATAACCATAGAACCCAACAGTCCCTAAGAAAGGGCCTGAATTGGTTGATGGACCATAGTCAAAAGCCTACCACGCTCAAATAGAGTAGATGTATAAATATTGTTTCTCCCCCTGTGGGTGGATAAGACATGGGGGGGGGGGTCAAGGATAGTGTCGTCTTAAAAACATGCATGCAGGTCAAAAAAATCTTCTTAGTCAGCATTTAAAACCGGGGTCCTGAGCTCTAGTTAATTAAAAAACAACATTTAAAAAAGAAGGATTCGCTAATGGCCACTGACCACAAAAAGTCCCCATCAGCACAACAAAGAGCATCATCACCCACGAGGGATGTGTGTGTTCAGGACTGGTCAACTGTGTTCGCTTGCTCTTTTCAGCGTCAACCACTCAAGACGTGTTGAGGGTTTACTAAAACTGAACGTGCCCTGTCAAATCTGCCTGAATTTAAATGAGTGACAAATATGGCATTTCATTCAGAGAAAACTGCAACAAAAAAAAAATCTTCCTCCTTATTAATTAAGTGTTTTTTATTTTATTTACTGTTCTAGAAGGAGGGTTGCTCTGTTGTCTCTGTAAACTGAGAAATATTTTCTGAGCAGAAGTAATATAAACATAGCTATAAGAGAGTCGGTTGGGTTCGGAGCCCTGTCCCAACGGACAAAGCGCCCCTAGAATTCCATCGCCAGGGGAACAATCGTCAGGAGCTACAGCTTTCCACGTCAGGATCAGTCACAACCAGAAAATGCAGTGCCTTCCGTAAGAATTCACACCCTGTGGCTTTTTACACATTTTGTTATGTTACAGCCTGAATTTACAATAGATCAAATGTAGATTTGTTTTCACTGGCCTACACACAATACCCTCAAAGTGGAATTATGTTTTTAGAAAATTGTACTAATTAATTAAAAAATAAAAATCCCAAAATGTCTTGAGTCAATAAGTATTCATCCCCTTTGTCATGGCAAAGCATAAATATGTTTAGGAGTAAACTTTGCTTAACAAATAATAAAAGTTGCATGGACTCACTGTGTGTGCAATCTCTGTACCCCACACATACAATTATCTGTAAGGTCCCTCAGTCAAGCAGTGCATTTCAAAACAGATTCAACCACAAAGACCAGGGAGGTTTTCCATTGCCTCACAAAGAAGGGCACCTATTAGTAGATAGGTATAAAAAATATTTTTAAAAACACACATTGAATATCCCTTTGAGTTATTAATTACACTTTGGAAGGTGTATCAATACAACCTGTCATTACAAAGATACAGTCGTCCTTCCTAACTCAGTTGCCGGAGAGGAAGGAAACCGCTCAGGGATTTTACCATGAGGCCAATGGTGATTTTAAAACAGTTACAGAGTTGAATGGCTGTGATAGGAGAAAACTGAGGATGAATCAACAACATTATAGTTACTCTAAAATACTAACCTAACTAACAGTGAAAAGAAGGAAGCTTGTACAGAATGAAACATATTTAGAAACATGCATCCTGTTTGCAATAAGGCACTAAAGTAAAACTGCTAAAAACGTGGCAAAGTAATGAGCTTTATGTCCTGAACACAAAGCGTTATGTTTGGGGCAAATCCAACATAACACATCACTGATGGGTACCTCTTCATATTTTCAAGGATGGTGGCTGCTTCATGTTATGGGTATGCTTGTCATAGGGAGTTTATTTTATGATAAAAAGAAACAGAATAGAGCTAAGCAAAGGCAAAATCCTAGAGGAAAACTTGGTTCAGTTTGCTTTCCAATAGACACCGGGAGACAAATGTACCTTTCAGCAGGACAATAAACTAAAACACAAGGCCAAATATACACTGGAGTTGCTTACCAAGATGACATTGAATGTTCCTTAGTGGTCTAGTTACAGTTTTCACTTAAATAGTCTTGAAAATCTATGGCAAGACTAGAGTCTAACAATGATCAACAACCAACTTGACAGAGATTGAAGAATGTATTAAATAATAATGTGCAAATATTGTACAATCCAGGTGTCCAAAGCTCTTAGAGTCTTACCCAGAAAGACTCACAGCTGTAATAATAGCTGCCAAAGGTGATTCTAACATGTGTTTGAGTCAGGGGGTTGAATACTTATCTAACCAAGACATATTAGTGTTTTTTTTTATACAAATGCTATAGAGTTATCTTCCACTTTGACATTACAGAGTATATTGGGTAGATCATTGACAACAAAAATGACAATCAAATCCATTTTAATCTCACTTTCTAACAACAAGGGGTGTGAATACTTTCTGAAGGCACTGTACTGTACATGGAGGTTGGAAATGTTTAGTGGGATACCATCCAACATTTACAAACAATAATTTAATCCGTTGAGATGCACTTCAACTATTATTCTCAACGAAGGATCTGCTTTTGTGTTCTGGAAAGATGGTGACCAAAAATACTGATATTGAATTTATTATTAGGATTATTCTGCTTTCTCCCTTTGTTCTGAAAACAAATAAATGACTCTCAAAGTCACACACACACACACACACACACACGGAATTCCTCTCCAAATTTCACGCAAAGCCTGCTGCATAGTCGCCTGGTTGCCAGGGAGACATCCTAAACCCCAATTGGCTGGAGCCCACATGTTAGCCTTGGTGAGGTTTGGAGCAGCTCTGTGTTATTCTATGGTGAAATGACATCACTGTCTACTCTCCCCCAGCACACAGTCCCCAGCACACAGTCTCATCTCATGCTCACGTAAAAATATTAAAATGTATTGCCATTTTCTCACAAGATACAATCAAATATGTGGCGCTGTGCGGCTAGGAAGGTAGAGCAAGGCATTTCCAACGCCAAAGGCCACGGGTTTGATCGCCGCTGGGGCCACCCATACGTAAAATGTAAAATGCACAAATACAATTGTTTGCCATATATTATTTGTATTATTGTTATATTGAATAAGATGCAGGTATTTCATCAAAGTTTCAATCCATGCAAATCATTATGGGGTACAGGGGTACAACTTCACAGAAATGTCCCAGAACAGATTCTCCCCAGAGGTGAAATAATGTTACGAAACACATTTTCAAAAGTAGCCTGTTGACAAACCTTATCCAGGTATAAAGTCCAGAAACTAAATATATTTTCGACACATAATAGTATTGCAATTAGCCTAGAACTGCAACAGCTGCAGAACTAGTTTAAAGAGTAGACTCCGACCTGTGAGTAGAGAGCTGCTCTAATATTTAGGCAGCTACTAAATGTTCCATTTGACACAACTTGTAAAAGAAGCTCACAGTGTGGTCGAGAAATAGCATAGTGGCATTAATCAGAAATCATTTGGCGGCTCAAAGGGACACACAACAACATAAAACACATGAAGTAAAATGTTCAGAAACAAACCCCCAAAAGCCACTTGTGAATTAAAACCATTTACAGAGTGAATGAAGGTGTCAACACGGCCAAAGCAGGAACATAAACTTCCTACTTAAGTTTTATTTAACATCAGGACGATAACATCCCAATTCAGATGTTTTTGATGAATATTTATATTTTTACAACAAAAGATAGTGTTCTCCTAACGTTCACTAAAATGTCGTAAACAACATTTGTAAAAACCACCACAGAACGTTCCCCAAACGTTCTCATTAGGTTTCCAGGTAACGTAATAACACAATGTACCAGTAATGTTTTCCCAGTAAACCAAAATAACTTATCTGAAATGTTCCCAGAACATTCGCTAGGTTGCGGAAAATGTTCTCATAACACAAAGAAACTGTCCATTCATAGTGAATAATATAGAATGTTTGTGTAAAACATTCACCTGATGTTGCAAGAACGTTCCTGTAAGACATTTCATTTGTTCTTTAAAGGTTCCCTGAATATTTCCACAACCTAAAGAAATCAAATCAAATGTATTTATAAAGCCCGTCGTACATCAGCTGATATCTCAAAGTGCTGTACAGAAACCCAGACTAAAACCCCAAACAGCAAGCAATGCAGGTGTAGAAGCACGGTGGCTAGGAAAAACTCCCTAGAAAGGCCAAAACCTAGGAAGAAACCTAGAGAGGAACCAGGCTATGTGGGGGAAATCAATCTAGTGGGAACATTGTGGGGGAAATCACAAAATATATGTTCGCAAAACACACAAAAAACAACTGTCCAGTTGTGCAGATAATTCAACAATGTTTCTATTGAGTACAAAAACAAAAAAAATTCAACTGATGTTACAAGTGTTCCCAAAACACATTTTGTCTGTTCTTTAAAAAGGTTCCCAGAATGTTTGATTAGGTTATGGTAACATTGTGGGGACATGATCAGCTGTGATGGCATTCATACAATGTTTAAGTTCAGTTGCACAGGACACCTGTATTGTACAGTCTTCACTATCCCATGCGCAACCATGGGATAGCTGTGGCCTTGTGGGTTTTCAGACGGACATGGTCAATCAGGACACAGAACACAATTTATGACTTATTCAAATGTGACCATCCTCTTCATATGCTGTGATTTTTGAAATGCAGAAAAAAGTAAAGAAGTTTTCTTATCAGGTTTGAAGGTTCTGAATCTGTATTTTAAAAAGCATGAATAAAAGCCATTTAAAGGAATCTCTATCCAACTAATATCCCATTTCTTAAGACTTTCAACACATGATGAAGAAAGAAAACTATAAAATAGTGTTATAAAATCACAGCATGTGAATATGATGGGAACATTTTAATAACTCAGAAATTGTGACCTGTGTCCTGATTGACCATATTTGGCTGAAAACCCACAAGGCCACAGCTATCCCCTGTTGGTGCAGAGGGTTAATGATCTGACTGCAGAGCTGAAGATTGCAGGTTCAATCCCACATGTTCATGTTTCTTTTGAAGAAAAAAAATAGAAATTAAAGCTCAGATATACTCTACTAAAAGAAAGGATGGCTTTATTTCATCCAAACGTATAAATACGGTCAGAAATACAGAATTTAGACTCACAAAAAAATAAAACATTGTGTAAAAATGTACTTTAAAAAAAGCAAAAGTGATCCTAGATAACAACTGATAGTTTTGGATACCTTGTAAATATGGTCCAGAAGTATGCAGTATATAAAGAGGTTGGGTGAACAACCCAGTTACCCTTATTTTCCTGAGTGGGGCGGCAGGTAGCCTAGTAGAGCGTTGGGCCAGTAACCGGAAAGGTATAAATCTGTCGTTCTGCCCCTGAACAAGGCAGTTAACCCACTGTTCCTAGGCCCTCATTGTAAATAAGAGTTTTAACTGACTTGTCTAGTTAAACAAAGGTAAAAAAATAAAATAAAAATATATATATATATTTTTTTTTAAGTTAGCTATGTCTAATGAAGGATGGAATTCCTGATTGACCATAAAGAAGACTCTGGGAACGTTCTTGCATCCTAAAAGAAACATTGTAGAAGTAGAATCATCTGTACAAATGGGCAGTTTGTGTTTTTTTGGAACTTATGTTTTGTGATTTCCCCACCCGACTGTTCCCACAACCTAATGAAACATTCTGAGAACCTTTATAGAACATATTGAATGTATCCTGGGAACATTCTTGTAACATCAGGTGAATGTTTTTTTTTACACCCTATAATAAAACATTGTAGAATAATCCACTCAACTGGACAGTTTGTGTTTTGGGAAGATATCTTTTGTGATGTTCACCTAATGTTCCCATCAGAATGTTACCACAACCTAATGAAACATTCTGGGAACCTTTAAAAGAACAGATGAAATGTGTTCTAGGAACATTCTAGGAACATTCTTGGAACATTCTTGGAACATTCTTGGAACATTCTTGGAACATTCTTGCGACATAAGGCGAATGTTTTATGCAAATATTCTGTAATCATCACCAAAACTGGACAGTTGTTGTGTTATGAGAACATTTGCCGAGACCTAACGAATGTTCTTGGAACTTTCACAGAACCAACTTTAGTTTGCTGGGGAGGGATGGAAATATTAGGATTTACAGTAGCCTACAGATAATTACAGTGCACCGTGTGTTGTCTGCTTCCTTCTCTCCAGCGACCTGTCAGGGGCTGCCGGCTTTGCCTTAGGTCTGACTAATGTGTCTTAAATGAGTGCCATAAAAAGTGAGAATGAGTGTGAATGACATCTCTAAGTATCCCATCATTGGGAGTAAACACTATTTTGTAGTTAGGCGAGAGAATTGATAATTGTATTTCTTGTCATGTGTTTGAAAGAGGCTGCAAGTACTACGACAAGGCTGTGTGAGTGGTAAAAATGTGTCTTGAAATGGAGATGTTTAACAGAGAGGGTTAAACATGCAGAGGCATCCTGCTCACTATTGGACTAGCCCCCAGGAACACAGCTAGCATGCCTGACCAGTGACGGGCACTGCTTTTAGCTGCTCTAGACTACCACAAAGGAAAATACTGGATAAAACAACATTAAATGCATACTATAATGTTATTACAATCCATCATTCAATTTGTTTTTGTTTCAATACCCACATAAACAAGTCTAAAAATATATTTTTTTAATTACATCAACATGTGGAGAAAAAAATATATACTTAAAAGCAACAATTGGCATAACACAAAGCTATTCTGATAAATATTTCAAAATGATTGTTATAAGCAATTTGAATGTTTTGGAAGTTAAGTTTAAAATGCTGTAATTATTTATTGTAATGATTACATTTTTTTTTAAATGTCACCTTTTGGTGACATGTAATCTATTCAAACTACTTCTCAAGAAAATAATCCCAGTAGAAAACTAATGGAAACATTCAAATATCATGTTTTCAATGCGGGCCTATTAGTCTACATTAAATGTGTGAATCACCTTAAATCCTAAATTGAGACTTACAGAGATACAAAATAAAGTCAGTTAACTTTTTGACAATAATGAGGATTTTGAGTTTGAAGAGAGGCCTACAAATCATTTCATTATGGTTTGGGCACCAAGCCCAGATATTAACTTTAAAAAAATCTGATTTAGTTTTGACTGATCGTGGCCTAAGCCAATGTTTGCATTACCCCAGAATTAAACTACAAATATTCACAGCAGCGACACAGGCTGAATGTAGACTCAAGGCACTATCTTTCAGCTGATCAACAACATCCTCGTAGGAGCAAATGTAGGAACGCAATGACAAAATTCTAGGAGAAAAGCCTACCCAAAACCTCAAATATGACACTATAAAATGACAGCAGGTCATTAAAAAAAATAAATCACGTAAATCACAAAAAAAAGAATAGTACATCTAAATAAATCTCATGACCTTTTGATTTGCACGATCATATTATTGGCAAGCTTCCCACTAACACGTTTACAATATCTCCCCCATATACGTCAATGACGTACGTCATCAAAACATTAGCAATAGCTTCTAGTAACGTTAGTACACCACTCTTGACCTGCGGTAAAAAAAAAATATATACTAAAAATAAATAAATAAAAACATGCATGCGCCAAAGCCCTTGAATCTGTGCGTTTCTCAGGTGAAGGAATTCCGAGCTGCGGCTATGAAAATTCCCATTGTTCCTACAAACTGCTTGCCATCATGTCGGGGGAAGGCTGCTGAATGGCAGACAGACACAGGCAATGGATGTCGCCCATTGTTCCTTGCCAGACTTCTAGCAGGGAGCGATAATGTCGCAGTGATTGAAGTAGCAATGTTTAAAGCCCTTGGACAAAGAGCCCTTAAAACTTACTGACAGGCATGAAGAGCAACAGTGCAGTGAGCTGAGAACGAGAAACACCCCACACTGTCTACACACTGCCCAAACTGTCTGCACACGGCCCCCACATATACTAACTGCTAACCCCACCAGAGGCAGCCCCTCAGAACTACACAGGATTTATACTTGCTAATATCATTATGTATATCTGGTAATGTCATGATTTATATCTTCTAATATCACAACTGTGATTTCCATGGCGATCAAAGTAAAGGCACACACACATTGAACACATTATTAGGTCTTAATTTTTTCTGATTTGTTTCGTTTTGATCATTTCTACCATTCTGTAACCTCATAACTATTGAGACCATGCAACTAGACCATGTAACATACAACGAAATGTTAAATCCCAATAGTTTGATACATAGAGACAACCGCACCAGCACCACAACACCCCACATAAACCTACAAAATGATAAAACTAGGCTATAACTGCACAAAGGTTATAGCATGGTAATATTAAGAGGATATAATTATTATAATATAGTAATAATAGTTATAATACTTATAGCCTAATACTTGTACTTTATTGTCTGCAATAATAAAAGGCGTTGTCAGCTTGATAAAATATTACTGACAATGACAGAATGTATTATCCTTCCTATTGTTGTTTTTATAATCATAGAATTCGTTCTGAAAAGTACAAAAGAGAATTACTCAACAGCGAGTATAGAAATGGTTAGTTCTATCCTTGGGACGTCTCTTCCCTAAACCTAACCACTACCTATAACCTAACGATTTTAAAACGTCTACTTCAATGGGGTATGGACGTCCCAAGGATCCCGAATAGCACGGGCAATATAGAAATGTTATATTGCAGAGATCATCTTATATACATTTCTAAAACACACCATTTATTTTAAAAATTGATGCAGTGATTATAGGTTATCGATCTTATATCAGACACATTTTTCCCCCATATAGTTCCCCAAGGTTTATAGACATAGAACCCCAACGTCAAAACTGTCTGATTAGATTTCATTTAACTTTCATTTCTACATACACTGTGCAAAATCTTTACCGTAAGATTTTGACTTCAATGACAATACCACAAAACCAAAAATAGCTATGTGATATTTCCCAGTCACTAAAACCAAATACGAAGACATTTAAAATATATATTTAGAAGGCCTTCAAATAATAACGCATGACTTCAATATGAAACAGAATGTATCGTTTAACTGAAGACTAAATTAGGTCTGTTTTATTGTTAAAATTACACAGAAATGTGTTTTAAATAATCGTTAACATTATATATCTAACTTCTCTGGCAAATAGGACTAAACCTAGGTTAGTTTCCAAAGCCTAATTCGAAGAATTATGAAGTAGGTGTATAGGCCCAAACATAGCACAATTGTCAAACACTATGATCATTAAAAGAAAAACATAGCTACATAGCTATGGAACACAAACATGAGTAAGAGATTGTATAAGATAAAAATCCCCACTATGTATTTGATACAAAATGCGAAGATAAAGAGTTGCGCCAATGTGGAGCGCGCTAAAGGCAAACGAGTTTGGTGTTATATAGTCCACTCGATTGTCGACCATGGTCCAATTACCAATGAAAATAGAAAGATATATGTGCTTACTGTTGGTAGTCAATTTTGCAGTAGAGTTTCCTATCTCTGAAGTAGCAAGTTGTGGTAAGCGGCTGTTGACACACCGCGCACTGCAAACACTCCTCGTGCCACGACGATTCGTTGACCCGCATCAGAAATCGGTCGGATATAGGCCGCTGACATCCCTCGCAGACAGCCTGATGATGGCATTCAGCACCTGGGTGATAAACGAACATTTGAATGTCTGTACCTTTCAGATTCACATACATAATGTCATAATATTGAGTGCACACACGGCAAGGATTTTCTACTCAATAAAAAAGTTGTAATGTATGTTAGGGAGATAAAAAACAATATTCGTAGGCGTAGCTTTGTTGCTCAAACTTACTAAATTATTCACAAATATAATGCATAAGCAACAGTTAAACCTGCCACTAGTTAAACCTGCCAATAACATCTATGTCAGGAGAATAGTTAGGTTAAAGTTACTGTTGGGTTTGCATACATAATTTGAATAGGCAATATGAAATCTGAATTTCTATAATGCGTCTTATTTGTAGCTTATTGCTACAGGTGCATGCCAGGTGTTCTGTAAGGCCTTGCCGTCACAGGCTAGAACATGAGACTAGGAGAAGGAATCCGTGACATCTAAATATCAGATGGTATCTTTACTTTTGAATATTAAGAGATAATATGGTCCCATCCGTCCGTAAACTCACCGATCATAACGCCCAAAGTGGCCGCTCCCGTTCTAAAATGATCTTCGATTTTAATACCGTCCAGCATCTTTGAACAGGCAGAATGATTCCTTGCCGAGAAGCGTCTCTCCAATGATTCGAGACCTGTTGCAATTTCCATAACAATGTATGGTCACAGACAGTGTGGTCTTTTCCACCCCAAACCCCTCCTTGTTGCACACTGAACTTCTTTGCAGAGGCAAAACCAGGGGAAAGAGTAGTTGATAGACACGACTTGGGATTGTTGTACTTTTACTGCGCGGTGATAAATAGCCTATTGGTGTTTGTTCAATGAAAAACGTTTTAAGTTACAGACTAAATCGTGACATAGCGAAGGAACACATTTGTCAAGAACGGTTTAAGGTTGTCACCAACTCAATTTCGAGTGGTTTAGCGTGTCCCTATATCGTGCGGGATGGAAACATATATATTAGCGTCGACGCAAAGCGTTGAGTTTCTGGTGAATTCTCAGACTCCCAAATAACAATATTGCAGAGAAATGTAAGTAATAAGCAAGTGCTGTAAATCCAGAGACGTCGAGTTGAGAGGCTCCTTCCAAAGTGAGCGTTAAAGTGAATGTGCCATGCCGAGTGAACAGTCTCTTGAAGAGGGCGAAACCGAGATTGAGGCAACTGGAGAGAAGCCCTCCCCTTGCCCTCCCAGTACCACTTTTTCTGCACTATTCTGCTGCTGCGGGATGCTATTGGTGCGCACTGTTTGTGTGTTCAGTGCCATGGAACTGAATCGTTCCGCCTCCAAAGGAGAATCCGAGAACCCTTGAAGTTAAATGGAACACAAGGCTACGTGTCTGTGGTGATTTGAAGCAAAGTATGTAGGCTAAGTATAGGACCAAAACAAACATGCACTTCAATGCATAATGTATAGCTACGCTTTTAGGGGAAAAAAGGTGCTATCTAGAACCTAAAGGGTTTATTCAGCTGTCCCCATAGGAGAACCCTTTGAATAACAATTTTTGTTCAGGTAGAACCCTTTTGGTTCCAAATGGGTTCTTTTTCAGGTAGAACCCTACCTGGAACCAACAAGGGCTCTACCTGGAACCAAAAAGGGTTGTCCTATGGGGACAGCCGAACCCTTTCGGAACTCTTTTTTTCTAAGGGTGTAAGGCCTACAGGAATTATGAATAAATTGTGACATTGGCTTTTATTCAACAGATGTTGGTGCTGTGAGGGCATTATTCAACTTTGGACCATTTGGAAATACTATAGGAATATGTTTAGTCATTTTATTTTTAAATTTCGTTTATTATAATTGTTATTATTATTAATTGTATTATTTTTGTCATTATTAATTTTATCACTTCATTACTCTAGGCTATATCCCACATTGAGGATGATGTGTTGTCAATACTTTAGAAAATCCTACAATTATTCATCATTATTATTTTATAAAAGTCATACTTTTACCACCATTGCATTATCTATAGCAAAGCATCAAGCCCGCCGACTTCCCACAACCGACTCACCTGGCGATTGGTCCCGATAACAACAAAGGCCTGGACCAATTGGAAGTCACCGGCGGAGGAGAGCCCTCATAAGTGGTAGTAGGTGGTGGTGGGGGCCCCTCTCGCGCTATATGAAATGGCATATCTACATGATTAATAAACCCACAGATAAAACGGGAGATTTATGAAATGAAATGCTTTCCCTTCATCACTTCTTTATTCCACTGAATCATATCGTCTCTAAAAATGTAATATTCATAAGTTGTCTCCTTTGTCCTTAAAATGCACTAAAATTCATTTCACAGATACCAATCTATAGGCTATCTATGACAATAGAAGAGGGATTGTCTAGGCTATTTCGTAGGCCTATATTTTCCTGTTTGAATTCATTAAATCAACCTGCGCGCCAATGGATTGAAAAGCATTTTGTAGGAATAAAGCCACAGACAGATCATTTGATCGCTATAATATTGGCATTAGTTTAACACGAATCAATCAACCGACACTAAATAATGAAGTTAATTTTGTGTTTTTTTTCCACAAAAAAATGTATTTATTGCCATAGGTTTTTAGGCTACTTTTTTTTGCATTTGTCAAGAGCGAAAACAATTAATGTAATCTTGGTGGTCTAATTATTTAGTCCAGACCACGTAAAACGTTTATAAAGGTCTATATACTGTGTCTATTCCCGTTAGGATCGTATTATTGTCAACCGGAAGGGTCTAACGTCTGTCGCCCTTTTGCACATGCACTTACAGATGTATGAACAATGCCATTGCATAATCCCCACAAAATAATACATATTTCCCCCGAAATAATAATTAATATTCCTCATCAGCAAATACAACAACAGAGGTTGCAAAAAATGGTAGGATATAATAATAATAATAACAACACCACCAAACCAACTACATACGCAGGGATAAAAATACAGTACATATGTAGCCTAGGTTACGAACCATCAATTTATTTGACAATTAGCGTGAAAGAATATTCTGCATTGTCAACACTAAAATAAATCGCCATTCCAACATATTTTAACGTTTTACATTCAACATTGTAAACTTAGTGTCTACTATTACGGCTAATAGGCCTATATGTTTCCGTTGATAATCTGTGTCCCCTCAATTCTCTGAGATATATGAGAATAGAATGTGGCTCAGTGGACAAGTGAGGCTATAAATCAGGCTACAGCTGCCCTGTCTCGGCCTCTAGGGCAGTGCACCTCGGGCTAGCGAGTTATTAGGTTCATCATCCCCTCCCCTCCATTGTTTTCCTAAGAAAATCTCTTTCAAAAATAATGTTGAGCGACCCCACCAAAACGAGTGTGGCATTCAAGACGGAGCTGACAGGACAGACAGGTCACTGACAGTATGGTTTACGGTGTTATTTTGATCCACTGAGCTAAATGGACTGCTTCCCCATACACTCCACAGTTAAGTTCTCAGTGTAGCAGTCGAGCGTGTAATCGGGATAGAAACTCTGTTGGAGATAATTAGGCCTCCACTATACTGACGCGTGTATTATCAGGTTCTTGACAGGGGAAACTATTTTTTTTTTTAATTGACTTTCTATTGTTGACTTTTTATTATTATTATTATTATTATTATTATTATTATTATTAGGCTAATTATTATTATTATGGATTATTAGTTGAAAGATTGCAGCATTCTTCATGAGGTCCCATGATATCGTCCAGAGGCCAGATTGATAGAGCGGATTCAGTCAGATACTCCTCAAAACAATACAAAAACGTAGAATATCGAAGACAAATACGTTAACTTTTTAAATAATAACATTGTATTATTCTTATGATTCGCCTATTATAATTATTAAATACATATTACTTTTGTAACGAGTAGCCTAAACAAGCATAACTTTCACTCCCTGCATCAGTGTTTTGAAAAGATGGGCCTGCCTACTCTCTAGAGAACATCAGAAAATCTATTTTATATGAATAAATGCATCCTAAACTAAAGTGACAAACAGCTTTTAGCCTGTAAAACAAAACAGGGTAGGGAAAATAGAGGATGGCTTGTGCCGCATGCACGATATTGCAATAAATATGTCACGAATTTGCGATGTTTGAGTGGTAAGGTTGAAGCAACCAACTGCAGACGAAAGTCAAGGAGTGAAGTTGAGAGATGCATCCAGCTGCAGCCCCGCAGCATAGCCGGTAACTAAAACCAATACTGTCACCATCTACTGGCTGTGGTTAATCCCTACCACACACACCCTTTTCTTTCTTAGATTCCTTTCCTTCTATCCTCACTTTTCCTTCCCTACCTCCATTTCCTCCTTCCCTACCTCCATTTCCTCCTTCCCTATCGCCTTGCCTAGCTCCCTTATCTCTCTACTGGCCATGGTTAACTCCAGGAAAATAAACTAGGAAAGGGATTAGTAGCGGAGGAAAGGAGCTAAGGAAGGAAGTGAGACAGGGAAGGAGGAGAGGAAGCTAGGAAGGAGGAAAATACAGGGATCTAGGAAAGGAGGAAAGGAAAGTCAGTGAAGAAAGGAGGACAGGAATCTAGAAAATAAAAGTTCACTTGTATGTGGTAGTGATTAACCACAACTAGCAGAGAAAAGGAAATGAATCTATGAAAGGAGGAAAGGGGAGTGAGGAAAGGAATCTATGAAAGGAGGAAAGGGAGTGAGGAAAGGAATCTATGAAAGGAGGAAAGGGAAGGGGAGTGAGGAAAGGAATCTATGAAAGGAGGAAAGGGAAGGGGAGTGAGGAAAGGAATCTTGGAAAGAAAAAGAGGAGTTGACATGTACAGTATGTGGTAGCTTAACCACGGCCAGTAGAGGGCGGTAGTATTGGTTTTAGTGACAGGCTAGCTAGCCTATGCTGTGGGGTTGAAGCTGGATTGGCTACTATTGGAAATTAGGGGAGGTGCATCTGTGATTGCCCAAGGTAAACACTGATGTGGATTTCCAACAGCAAGACTCAGTGTTGCCATTGTTTATATGCAAGTTGGAATTTGTACTGTCGAAATAAACATGTCTCCAACCCCCATATCTCACACTCAAAAACGATGTGTGTACATTGTACTATCATTTGGTGAGAGAGCTTCAAATATCACATGCATTTGTACATCCAATGTATAGCCTACATGAATTGGCGCAAAATCAGTTCCTGTTTCAGTCACGACTTTGGTCACGTTGGCGTGGGTCAAACAAAAACACTATAATGATTGGTTGATTTAGAGCCTCCCACAATGCAGAGGAGGCTCTAAATATGTGAAGTTGGTGAAGAGCAACTGCAGAAAATTGCAGTCAAAACTTCATGACCTTTGAGACTTCTGTAATGTCCCTGTCTCAGTGCTTTGATATTCTGGAGTATACTGACCCCTAGTGTTTACGATCAGTAGTGCACCAGTGCTGTTGAAGAAGCTACAGTTTCAGTCACTGCAGTAGCCTACAATGACTGCATGCACATCTTTTCGTGATTTAAAAAATGGTTGTAATGTATGGATGGCTTCAAATAGTCTATCGAATAGCTTGGTTGACATTCTCATTGATAAGGATGACGAAACTGATGTGAACGTTTAATGAATTTGGCCATTATATCGATCTCTTTAGTTTAAAACGACTGTCATTGAACGCGATAGCCCAGCTGAACTAGATTTATTCAACACGATATGCTCAGGCCTACTTCTAACGTGAAATTATTACCATAGTCTGGCCTTTTATGCCAATAAACCTACGTCTATTGAGTTCAAATGTTCTAACCACATATAGGCCTAGTATAATGTTGGGTTAGAAGTTAGAGACTATGTCATTGGCTTTCGAAGTGTTTCATAAAAGCAATGCTTTGCACCATGGCCATAAAATACTTCGAAACGCAATTAAATCTATCACATGTCAATGGTTAGCAGGCAATGGGCTAATGTGAATAAGCAATGTCCCCAAAACACATATGGCTCGTCGACAATGACGAGGCCTTCCAGCTACTTTATAATATAGATACTATACTTTATCATCAAGTATGTAGCCTTATACATGACTTGAAAACCAAAATATATTCTAATTTCGTAGGCTACATTTCACTTTCACCAGGTGAAACCCCAACGTCTGTAAAGCAATATATGTGAACACTTCCCAACGAATCTGAGTTCATTTTGTAGAACAGGTGTGAGGCACGTGCTCCTTGCAGGGCTGGATACTGGGAAGAAAACACGACCTATACTGAATATACCTGCATGAACCTACTTCTACGTTTCCTTTCTGTGTCAGAAGGAGCAGCAAGGATGGTATTGGTAAGCATAATTCAATCATTTACATTTTTTATATATATATATATATATATAGTTCGGCTGTGGTCTGAAAAGCTTTTACCATCAATTTGGATGACTTCCAAATCCAGTGATAGTTTACCAGATGGGATTAAACAAAACGTTCGGCTTTTTAATCCAAGCCTATATTTGGAGTCTTATTGCTTCGATGAAGTTCGTTTGATGAAGCCTTCACAGGTGTTTTTCGTTTTTTGGAAAGTTTAACAGAGTACAGTAATTATATTTCGGACAATGCTGTTGGGCTTAAAATATACTTTCTTTCGTAAAGAATATCCCTTATGGGAAATTAAGTCAATTCTGTATCTATTTTTACGATTCAATGATCAATGACAAATAACATTATGCACAATTTTGGAGATAGGCTATATGCAATACCTTTTAGGCCTACGTTTGTAAAACAGCTAGAAAGGACTGCATGATTCCATCTTTTTCGATTACATCTCGAGCAGGCTTGAACATTTTACGCATACCTAAGTATGAATAATTGAGAATTTTCATGATCGAATAATAAAACGGGTCTATTACCATATAAACCGGCTCGCTTTACAGTTTAAATGTTGGCTTTGCTATGGTTCATCAATATAAAAAAGGGCTAAGTCAACTTCCAAACTGTAGTCAAACTAAATTTGGATATAACCTACATGCAACAGTTGATTCATGTTGAGTTTAAGCCAAATTCTGTTACATCTGGAATTTGTATATGTGATATTCAGTTGCCACTACCTGATTCTCGATAGGCGTTGCCTCTATCTTTGGTATTGTTAATAATGAAATAGCCCACCTTACTTGAATTTAGCATGTTTCTCTGCAAAGAGAGGACGTTCGTTTTCTAAGGCTCGTGTCAAATCTACCTGTTCCAATACTAAAATAATACATTAGTTTATTACAAAAAAAAAAGTTTAACAAAGTTATATTCTCATAATGTTCAAGCGATTAGGACCAATAGCAATTCAAATGAGGTGAATCGATTTTTATACAAATGTGCTGGTCATTTGGTGTGAAAACAAAGCCTAAAGATACTTATCGACATAATTATTCTGTAGGCTAACTAGATAAACCCAATATTTTCGCTAAAAGTAGCCATACCTTGACCTTGAATATATAATATTGCCCTTTTAAGTAGCCTGGGTGTCGATTTAAGGCAGGCCTCCGCTCCTCTCTGATTCAGAGGGGTTGGGTTAAATGCGGAAGACACATTCAAGTTGAACGCATTCAGCTGTACAACTGACGAGGTATCCCACTTTTTCTCTTTCTTTTAATCTATCCCAACATTAGGTCTGTGCTTTATAGTTTGTGCTTGGACACATTTACAATATTACAAGTTTGATTGTTTCTCTTTATCACAGGATATCTAGAAACAAAGAAACAACTCACTGTGAATCACAATTCTACCTTAAAAGGTGCAATCTGCAGTTCAAACTACAACAAGAGTTGGCCACCCCAACACTTTGGTACAGCCGAGGAACTGGGTTGACAAATGCAACCACTCTCAAATCAAATTCATTGACAAAACTATGGCTGCAAAGAATAACCATCCATGATATAAACATAGTTTTAAACATGTTCTGTGGCTATAAAGTGTGTTTTTGTTGTTGTTGTACAATTACATCGTTGACAAACTTATATTTGTACACTGAACAAACGTGTATATATATGTTGGGTTCTGAAGGGGTACACAGTTGAACTAAGCTCATGAGACATTTCTTGATACATGATACCTTTCTTCAAGAATCAAGGGTACATTTTATGAATCGACTAGTCCAAAAATGTATGTAACAATCACAGTATATTATTAAAGAAAAGCAATTGCATAATTCAATTAAAAATGTAAGTGAACTTGTATGTAATTGGTGTACACACACACACACACACACACACACACACACACACACACACACACACACACACACACACACACACACACACACACACACACACACACACACACACACACACACACACACACACACACACACACACACACACGAGGATAATGTGATGAACCTATAAATCAACACCTTGAGTACACAATTTCACTCTATTGGGCACCTATTAGTGCAGTAATTATCTCTTATGTTAGTCCCTTTACCAGGTTTATGGCCCTTCTCAATAGGCAATGCAGAGAAATAACATGTTTACGGTTTGTCCTCTGGGAGTTGTAAACCTTGTGCGCAAAACTAGATACACTTGACTAACAGTAGGGCTTCTACCTTAAAGTTGTCTTAATACTAAATGGGAAAGAATAGCTAAGGGGGCTGTAGATAAAACCTTGTTTTATGTGCTGTGGAATTGTGAGAGGTCTACAATTAAAGGGTTGTTTTAATATACAACTGAAATCAGCCGAAATATGTTATGGGGGGGATAAAAAATTATACATGTATTAGATCATTAGATTTGTATTGACAATTAATCATTGAAACTTTTGTGCTTGCACAACTTATCTTTCATGGACTATAGCATAAGCCTGTTTTTGAAAGTATGCTATACAATTACATACCAAACACCTGGATTAAATCCAGTTATATGACATTTAAATAGAATTAATGAATGAATGAATTTGTAGGCTTAACACTTCAATCTGAAACCTGTCAGTGGTCCATACAGAGCAATACTCAAATGTCTGAACAGAAGAAACAGCAGCAGGTAAAACATGTTTTGCTATTTGATGAGACATGACTCAAGCATCACAGGCATCAGGCTGAGGAAAGGAGAGGGGGGGGGACCATGTAATTCATTTTGTGTTGCAAGTCGAACAATTTTAACACCTAATGTAAAAGGCTTGAACTACCTTAACCAATCCTCAAGAAAAGCAAATGTACTGTATAGTGTGACAGCTTTTCACCGTGGATGGAAAACAAGCATGTAAAACAGAACGTATTGTTTGTCAAAATGAACATCGAGCTTTAACTTCTCAGGATGTCATATTAGGAGCACTCCCTCTCATTAAAACTTATTAGGTGTTTGCAAACTACTCTTCAGTATTCTTCAAAACAGAACAATAAATCATGACAAGGGTCCCAATCCCGCCACTAAATAATGGTAAATAATTGCCCTCGAAGATGGAAAGCTGTTGATCAGCTATGAACTCTGAAAACATATGTACAAGACAAGTCTTTTGTTTAGCCACGGCGAAATAAAACTATTGCCTGACTGAAATGCAGGTGAGAGAGTCTAATGTGAACACTAGCTGTCCATAGCCATTCTAATGAGCCTTTTGGTTACTGCTGGGGGCTTCCTTGCCTGTTTCACTTTAGAGAGGAATGCTTTCTCTTTGAAAAGGCATCCACTTTAATGAGGCTTAGAAGCACGTGATTGGAGGTTAGCCTGAGTCAAGTTCAAGAGCTCCCCTGTACTGGGATATATTGCCTATCAATTACCTCCATACAAACCCCTAAATGGCTTTCAATGTCACCTTTCAATGTCACTTGCTATTTGGGGGACTCCATTTTAGCAACAAAATCTCAGTAAACCCAGAACCGAAGTCTTGTGTAATTGGGTCAGATGCTTGATTATGTTCTAGATCCATACATGTTAAGAGATTCTAGAATGAAGAGCTCCACCCTCTCGATTTGTAAGTTACGAGCT
Source organism: Oncorhynchus gorbuscha (assembly GCF_021184085.1). Lineage (NCBI taxonomy): Eukaryota > Metazoa > Chordata > Actinopteri > Salmoniformes > Salmonidae > Oncorhynchus > Oncorhynchus gorbuscha. The sequence goes on along the minus strand of NC_060183.1, from coordinate 80,106,799 downwards.
AGGAACATGGTTACGGGCCAAATGTCCCCTCCCCTTCCAAAATTCGAAAGATACTAACACCTGCGAAATCGGGATTTGTCCAGATGACCAGTGACACAAACAAGCGAAGAAAAACCTAGGTGCCAGAACTATTGCTGCTCGTTATCAGTCGGTGCCCATTTAAAATGTCAACTTCAAATGGGCTAGGGGCGTCCCAAGGATCCCGGATAGCAAGGACCATAGCCTCCATAGATCTGTCTTTATACTATGGTTAAATGTGGTGTCTGTGTTTGCACGTGGGAAGCATTTGTACATTCACTCTGCCAAAACAGTACACAGTTACAGTCCCTCACCCTTCTAGATAAAGGCCTACAGTCTAATCAGGTCTTGCGTCTGGAAGTCGCCTAGACTAGCTCGCAAGCTAGCCTACTTCTTTCGCGTATTAGCTTCAGCTGGCTGGACATGACAAAGTTGGTTTGACTTTGGATAGCCTATCGCATGCAGCTGCGCTCCGAATGTATGATTACTTGGGTTCTGCCAGCAGTGGGCAGGATTGAAATAAACCCAAGAAAAACTGTTTACGTACCCTTCATTCCATAACATACCCTTTTTTTCCCTAATTATCTCACAAATCTCTGCTTTGGATGAGACTGACTTTATGACCAAAATTATCTTATTTACACCTTTTTGTACATTTTGACACTAAGAATAAAGGTTTGATTCACATTGATGCCACAGGCTGTATTCAACCAGATTTTTTTCAATTTTTGCTCTGTAAGAGACAAATGTCATGGTGGTTTTCACAGACGCCAAGTCAATCGTTTTTGGAAGACCCAATTAACTGGGAATGACTAATTTGACAACAGATTCCCTGTAAAACAGGAGCAAAGGAGAGAGATCCTTGTTAAGATCAGACACATATTGCTGTTTCCTGCATGTGTCCTGTGTTCTGTTCACATGCAATACTGTGTTTAGGTGCTGCTATATGATGAGGGAACTTTATTAGGATATGGCCCACATGCGGATCACCATCTAGTACATTTTCATCAGTCGTGTGTCTCATCAAAGCTGTTGTAAAAACATGAATCCACTGAGAGAGAGATGACTCTTGTTCTTTCCAAGCTAGTTTATGGTGTTTGACTTTACTCAAATGGATGATAGGACATTTGGAGGCCTTTTAACAAGTAGCATGGAAAATCATCCCGCCACAGTCTTAACATGGTGGTTGGTGGTTAACAACAACAAACAAAAAGCATTCAGGGTAATTTGATTGAATGTACAACATATTGCAGTTTAAAAATGTGCCGTTTATACATGACCAACATTGCCCTACCTGATCACTGATGTTGGTGCATGGGATATGTGCAAGATCCGTACCCGCAGTGAAAGCCCAGCTATATGCCATTAAAAGGGACAATCTACTCAAATCACAACAACATGTCATCTTTTTCCTCCTACCTTGGTATTACTAGAGCTAGATAATAATAATAATAATATATTCTATTTAGCAGACGCTTTTATCCAAAGCGACTTACAGTCATGTGTGCATACATTCTACGTATGGGTGGTCCCGGAATTGAACCCACTACCCTGGCGTTACAAGCGCCATGCTCTACCAACTGAGCTACAGAAGGACCATAGATGGAGGACTAATCTTTGTACAGAGCATTCGGAAAGTATTCAGACCCCTTGACTTTTCCCACATTTTGTTACGTTACAGCCTTATTCTAAAATTGATTAAATCAATTGACCTCGTCAATTTACACACAATACCCCAAAATGACTAACTGAAAACATGTTTTTAGAAAATGTGGCTAATTTATGTAAAAAAACAGTATTCAGACCCTTTGCTATGAGATTCTAAATTGAGCACAGGTGCATCCTGTTTCCATTGATCATCCTTGAGATGTTTCTACAACATGATTGGAGTTCATGTGGTAAATTCAATTGATTTGACATGATTTGGAAAGGCAAACAGCTGTCTATATAAGTTCCCACAGATGACAGTGCATGTCAGAGCAAAAACCAAGCCACGAGGTCAAAGGAATTGTCCGTAGACCTCCCAGACAGGATTGTGTCGAGGAAAATATCTAGGGAAGGGTATCAAAACATGTCTGCAGCATTGAAGATCACAAACACAGTGACCGCCATCATTCTTTGGAACCGCCCGGAAGAGCCTTGGTCAGGGAAGTGACAAAGAACCCGATGGTCACTCTGGCAGAGCAACAGAGTTCCTCTGTGGAGATGGGAGAACCTTCCAGAAGGACAAGCATCTCTGCAGCAATCCACCAATCAGGCCTTTATGGTAGTGGCCAGACGGAAGCCACTCCTCAGTAAAAGGCACATGACAGCCTGCTTGGAGTTTGTCAAAAGGCACCTAAAGGACTCTCAGACAATGAGAAACAAGATTCTCTGGTCTGATGAAAACAAGATTGAACTCTTGGCCTGAATGCCAATCCTCACGTCTGGAGGAAACCTGGCACCATCCCGACGGTGAAGCATGGTGGTGGCAGCATCATGCTGTGGGGATGTTTTTCAGAGACTGGGAGACATGTCAGGATCGAGGAAAAGGTGAACGGAGCAAAGTACAGAGAGATCCATGATAAAAACTTGCTCCAGAGTGCTCAGGACCTCAGACTAGGGCGAAGGTTCACCTTCCAACAGGACAACGACCCTAAGCACACAGCCAAGTGGCTTCAGGACAAGTCTCTGAATGTCCTTGAGTGGACCAGCCAGGGCCCGGACTTAAACCCGATCGAACATCTGGAGAGACCTGAAAATAGCTGTGCATGGACGCTCCCCATCCAACCTGACAGAGCTTGAGAGGTTCTGCAGAGAAGAATTGGACAAACTCTCCAAATACAGGTGTGCCAAGCTTGTAGTTTCATACCCAAGAAGACCTGATGCTGTAATCGCTGCCAAAGGTGCTTCAAAGTACTGAGTAAAGGGTCTGAATACTTGTAAAATACAGTTGAAGTCGGAAGTTTACATACACTTAGGGTGGAGTCAATTAAAACTTGTTTTTCAACCGCTCCACAACTTTCTTGTTAACAAACTATAGTTTTGAACAGTTGGTTAGGACATCTACTTTGTGCATGACACAAGTTATTTTTCCAACAATTGTTTACAGACAGATTATTTCACTTATAATTCACTGTATCACAATTCCAGTGGGTCAGAAGTTTACATACACTAAGTTGACTGTGCCTTTAAACAGCTTGAACAGCTTGAAAAATTCCCGAAAATGATGTCATGGCTTCAAGTTTCTGATAGTCTTATTGACATCATTTGAGTCAATTGGAGGTGTACCTGTGGATGTATTTCATGGCCTACCTTCAAACTCAGTGCCTCTTTGCTTGACATCATGGGAAAATCTAAAGAAATCAGCCAAGACCCCAAAAATAAAAATGTAGACCTCCACAAGTCTGGTTCATCCTCAGGAGCAATTTCCAAATGTCTGAAGGTACCACGTTCATCTGTAGAAACAATAGTTTCCACGTATAAACACCATGAATCCACACATCCGTCATACCGCTCAGGAAGGAGACGCATTCTGTCTCCTAGAGATGAACGTACTTTGGTGCGAAAAGTGCAAATCAATCCCAGAACAACAGCAAAGGACTTTTTATTTTTTATTTCACCTTTATTTAACCAGGTAGGCTAGTTGAGAACAAGTTCTCATTTACAATTGCGAACTGGCCAAGATAAAGCAAAGCAGTTCGACACATACAACGACACAGAGTTACACATGGAGTAAAACAAACATACAGTATAAACAAGTCTATATACGATGTGAGCAAATGAGGTGAGATAAGGGAGGTAAAGGCAAAAAAAAGGCCATGGTGGCAAAGTAAATACAATATAGCAAGTAAAACACTGGAATGGTAGATTTGCAGTGGAAGAATGTGCAAAGTAGAAATAAAAATGGGGTGCAAAGGAGCAAAATAAATTAAATTAAAATAAATACAGTAGGGAAAGAGTTAGTTGTTTGGGCTAAATTATAAATGGGCTATGTACAGGTGCATTAATCTGTGAGCTGCTCTGACAGCTGGTGCTTAAAGCTAGTGAGGGAGATAAGTGTTTCCAGTTTGAGATTTTTGTAGTTTGTCCCAGTCATTGGCAGCAGAGAACTGGAAGGAGAGGCCTGCCAAAGAAATAATTAGTTTTGGGGGTGACCAGAGAGATATACCTGCTGGAGCGCGTGCTACAGGTGGGTGATGCTATGGTGACCAGCGAGCTGAGATAAGGGGGGACTTTACCTCGCAGGGTCTTGTAGATGACATGCAGCCAGTGGGTTTGGCGATGAGTATGAAGCGAGGGCCAGCCAACGAGAGCGTATAGGTCGCGATGGTGGGTAGTATATGGGGCTTTGGTGACAAAACGGATGGCACTGTGATAGACTGCATCCAGTTTGTTGAGTAGGGTATTGGAGGCTATTTTGTAAATGACATCGCCGAAGTCGAGGATTGGTATGATGGTCAGATTTACAAGGGTATGTTTGGCAGCATGAGTGAAGGATGCTTTGTTGCGAAATAGGAAGCTAATTCTAGATGTAACTTTGGATTGGAGGTGTTTGATGTGGGTCTGGAAGGAGAGTTTACAGTCTAACCAGACACCTAGGTATTTGTAGTTGTCCACGTATTCTAATTCAGAGCCGTCCAGAGTGGTGATGTTGGACAGGCGGGCAGGTGCAGCCAGCTATCGGTTGAAGAGCATGCATTTAGTTTGACTTGTATTTAAGAGCAATTGGAGGCCACGGAAGGAGAGTTGTATGGCATTGAAGCTTGCCTGGTGGGTTGTTAACACAGTGTCCAAAGAAGGGCCAGAAGTATACAGAATGGTGTCGTCTGCATAGAGGTGGATCAGATACTCACCAGCAGCAAGAGCGACATCATTGATGTATACAGAGAAGAGAGTCGGTCTAAGAATTGAACCCTGTGGCACCCCCATAGAGACTGCCAGAGGTGCGGACAGCAGACCCTCCGATTTGACACACTGAACTCTATCAGAGAAGTAGTTGAGTCTGCCGATGAGGATGTGGTGATTGACAGAGTCGAAAGCCTTGGCCAGGTCGATGAATACGGCTGCACAGTAATGTCTCTTATGGATGGCGGTTATGATATCGTTTAGGACCTTGAGCGTGGCTGAGTTGCACCCATGACCAGCTCTGAAACCAGATTGCATAGCGGAGAAGGTATGGTGAGATTCGAAATGGTCGGTAATCTATTTGTTTACTTGGCTTTCGAAGACCTTAGAAAGGCAGGGTAGGATAGATATAGGTCTGTAGCAGTTTGGGTCAAGAGTGTCCCCCCTTTTGAAGAGGGGGATGATGACCGCAGCTGCTTTCCAATCTTTGGGAATCTCAGATGACACGAAAGAGAGGTTGAACAGGCTAGTAATAGGGGTGGCAACAATTTCGGCAGATCATTTTAGAAAGAAAGGGTCCAGATTGTCTAGCCCGGCTGATCTGTAGGGGTCCAGATTTTGCAGCTCTTTCAGAACATCAGCTGACTGGATTTGGAGAAGGAGAAATGGGAAAGGCTTGGGCGAGATGCTGTGGGGGGTGCAGTGCTGTTGACCGGGGTAGGGGTAGCCAGGTGGAAAGCATGGCCAGCCGTAGAAAAATGCTTATTGAAATTCAACTATAGTGGATTTATCAGTGGTGACAGTGTTTCCCATCTTCAGTGCAGTGGGCAGCTGGGAGGAGGTGTTCTTATTCTCCATGGACTTTACAGTGTCCCAGAACTTTTTTTGAGTTAGTGTTGCGGGAAGCAAATTTCTGCTTGAAAAAGCTAGCCTTGGCTTTTCTAACTGCCTGTGGATAATGGTTTCTAGCTTCCCTGAACAGCTGCATATCACGGGGGCTGTTCGATGCTAATGCAAAACGCCATAGGATGTTTTTGTGCTGGTTAAGGACAGTCAGGTCTGGGGAGAATCAAGGGCTACATATGTTCCTGGTTCTAAATTTCTCAAATGGGGCATGCTTACTTAAGATGGTTAGGAAGGCATTTAAAAATAATAACCAGGCATCCTCTACTGACGGGATGAGATCAATATCCTTCCATGATACCCCGGCCAGGTCGATTAGAAAGGTCTGCTCGCTGAAGTGTGAATATCAAAACATCAAATCAGGAAGTTAAAGCTTGTTCACAAATGGGTCTTCCAAATGGACAATGACCAACTTCCAAAGTTGTGGCAAAATGGCTTATTAAGGACAACAAAGTCAAGGTATTGGAGTGGCCATCACAAAGCCCTGTTCTCAATCCTATAGAACATTTGTGGGCAGAACTGAAAAAGCTTGTGCGAGCAAGGAGGCCTTACACCAGCTCTGTCCGGTGAATTTTGACCCATTCCTCCTCTTATTGTGGGATGCTTGTGGAAGGCTACCCGAAACGTTTGACCCATGTTAAGCAATTTTAAGGCAATGCTACCAAATAGTAATTGAGTGTATGTAAACTTCTGACCCACTGGGAATGTGATGAAAGAAATAAAAGCTGAAATAAATCACTACTATTATTCTGACATTTCACATTCTTAAAATAAAGTGGTGATCCTAACTGACCCTACAACAGGGAATTTTTACTAGGATTAAATGTCAAGAATTGTGAAACTGAGTTTAAATGTATTTGGCTAAGGTGTATGTAAACTTCCGATTTCAACTATTTTTTTTTTCAATACATTTACAAACGTTTCTACAAACCTGTTTTTTGCTTTGGTCATTATGTGATGTATTGTGATGTCATTATGGTGTATTGCGTGTAGATTTATGAGAAAAAAACAAAAACAAAGTCATCAATTTTAGAATAAGTCTGTAACTTAACAAAACCTGGAAAAAGTCAAGGGGTCTGAATACTTAACTGTATCCGTGCCATTATAGTGTCTGGGATCTCAATTTAAACGTAGCACATTTTCTTCATGATTTTGGCTGATCCCTCCTGATGACCCGGTTGGACATGACTCCAACATGGTCACCAGGGAGGGATCAGCCAATGAAGTTGGAAGTTCCACCCAGTTGACTATATTAGAATGGTGGAAACCCTCAGCGGCACTGCCCCTGCTAATACAGCCTTTTGGCTACTAGAGGCTATCATTCTATGTTCAAATCAAATCAAATCTAATTTATTTATATAGCCCTTCGTACATCAGCTGATATCTCAAAGTGCTGTACAGAAACCCAGCCTAAAACCCCAAACAGCAAACAATGCAGGTGTAAAAGCACGGTGGCTAGGAAAAACTCCCTAGAAAGGCCAAAACCTAGGAAGAAACCTAGAGAGGAACCAGGCTATGTGGGGTGGACAGTCCTCTTCTGGCTGTGCCGGGTAGAGATTATAACAGAACATGACCAAGATGTTCAAATGTTCATAAATGATCAGCATGGTCGAATAATAATAAGGCAGAACAGTTGAAACTGGAGCAGCAGCACAGTCAGGTGGACTGGGGACAGCAAGGAGCCATCATGTCAGGTAGTCCTGGGGCACGGTCCTAGGGCTCAGGTCCTCCGAGAGAGAGAAAGAAAGAGAGAATTAGAGAGAGCATATGCGGGGTGGCCAGTCCTCTTCTGGCTGTGCCGGGTGGAGATTATAACAGAACGTGGCCAAGATGTTCAAATGTTCATAAATGACCAGCATGGTTGAATAATAGTAAGGCAGAACAGTTGAAACTGGAGCAGCAGCATGGCCAGGTGGACTGGGGACAGCAAGGAGTCATCATGTCAGGTAGTCCTGGGGCATGGTCCTAGGGCTCAGGTCCTCCGAGAGAGAGAAAGAAAGAGAAAGGAGAGAATTAGAGAACGCACACTTAGATTCACACAGGACACCGAATAGGACAGGAGAAGTACTCCAGATATAACAAACTGACCCTAGCCCCCGACACATAAACTACTGCAGCATAAATACTGGAGGCTGAGACAGGAGGGGTCATGAGACACTGTGGCCCCATCCGAGGACACCCCGGACAGGGCCAAACAGGAAGGATATAACCCCACCCACTTTGCCAAAGCACAGCCCCCACACCACTAGAGGGATATCTTCAACCACCAACTTACCATCCTGAGACAAGGCCAGCTTTGTGTTCAGCTTTCTATTTGAGTTTTTTACATAGACACTGCCACTATCATTAGCATTTCCCAACCAAACACCAAAGTAACTTCAAAAGTTATCGACGCAGAGACAATACCTTGGGATGAATTGGGCATGAAATTGAAAAATGCTAATATCAGGTATTAACTTGTTTGTTTTTTTCAGTTGGAAAAAGGCAGTCGAGTTAGCAGATGTATATAGCACAAGCAGTGGCTAGGTAGGCAACCTCTATTCTGTCCATATGACATTTTGTTATTTGTTTGGACTATCCAGATTTGTAAATTCAGCTTTGGTGGTTTTCTGAATATGGCAATGATCTCATGTACCTCTGTACTTGTCTGAGCCACGCCAATGATCTCATCGACCTCTGTACTTGTCTGAGCCACGGCAATGATCTCATGTACCTCTGTGCTCCTCTGAGCCACGCCAATGATCTCATGTACCCTCTGTGCTCCTCTGAGCCACGCCAATGATCTCATGTACCCTCTGTGCTCCTCTGAGCCACGCCAATGATCTCATCTACCTCTGTACTTGCATTGAATACTGTCATTTGTCACTATCCTCTGGTAATTATCAAATCGTCGTACCTTTCATGTAGAGACAAAACGAACACTTAAACGTCTGTATGCCTCTAGGCAAGACTTTTCACAACAAGCAACATTATTAAACTTACACATAACTTAGACGAAACACTGTACTAGACTACGTAAATATAGAATTGTAAAAATTGTCAAATAAACATTAAGAAAAGTAGGATCAAACGCATAACATTATGGCCTTAAGTTACACATATCAGAAAGGTACCTCGCACTATAACAGAGAAACTATTGAATATGTCCATATATTATGCAATCTAGCGAGCAATTACACATTCATTTTTACAACTACGTTGAAAAAAATGTTTAACTGTGAAAGTCAGTTAAGAACAAATTCTTATCTACAATGACGGCCTACATCGGCCAAATCCAGACCTGGACGACGCAGGGCCAATTGTGCGCCGCACTTTGGGACTCCCCAATAACCCGCCGGTTGTGATACAGCCTGGAATCGAACCAGGGTCTGTAGTGACGCGTCTAGCACTGAGATGTAGTGCCTTAGACCACTGCGCCACTCAGAAGCCCTGGTAACTGTCCATAACATTAGCCCTCTGACTAGAACTTTACCCTGACCTTTTCATTGATGTATGCATGAGCATAGTTCTTATATCAGGCCCTTTTTGTATGTTGTTTTGTGATGAGACACCCCTTGGCTCGCTTTAAAAGGGACTGCTCTTTATGAAAACTAAGGGGATTTGCTGTGTTCTGGAACGAATAGAAAAACGCAAGCTTCAAAAGAGTCCACCAACCATAAAAGATACGAGCTAATGGAACTCTGCTGTCTTTGGAGCTCATTGTAAACTTGTGACAGCAATTCACCCACTTTCTTTCCATGACGACGGTATGACAGTGGCAACGAGGAATCGCAATTACTTACAGGCCTGATTGTAAAGATTTGAGAAAGGGTTAGTTAGATGACTAATTTTAGTCGATAATTAGTTCACTCGTAAACTTATTTTTCTTGTAGGCTAGCGAGTAAACCTCATTACAATGTGTTTTTGATAAGATTTCCATCCCTGCCAATTGTCAAGATGCACTCTTAACCTTGCTACTGTGCTAAGATGTGTGGTGAACATATTGGCACAGAGTGACTGACATGCGTCATCCAGGTGAGTGTGACATGTTGCACGAATCCTGGATGATGTTCAGCCAGGTCCATAATTATCGACACTCTTGAATAATGAGCAAAAATACATAAATACTGCTATATTGTATGCTCCAAAAAAAGTATTTGTTTTTACTAATACAATCGTTCAGAGAGATTGTTAAACAAGTAATAAAACAAATATTTTTTAAAAAGGGTCAAAATGACTGGTACCTGTTTTAATACAGCATCCATCCAGATCCTTCACCTGCACCTAGGAACTACCCTCTTCAATTCAAACCACAGGTTTAAGTCCAGAGACTGAGATGGCCATTGCATTAGTTTTAGAGTAATTACTGACAATAGAACATCCTGACAATCCATCTCTTCTGTCTTATTCATCCCGACCACACAGAGAGACAGAAACAGAGAGACACTATGAGTCACTCACTCAAAGGTGACAAGCCCCTCGCACCTTGCCATGAAAATGTCAGCATGCAAGCATTTCTCTTTTCTTTGTGTAAAATGTAGTTTCCCAACTAACCGACCCACTACCTCTTATTTTTCCACCTGTTTTATTCCTACCTATCCTTGTGTGTACTTGGCTGTGTGCTTAGGATTGTTGTCCTGCTGGAAGGTGAGCCTTTGTCCCAGTGTGAGTTCCTGAGCGCTCTCGAGCAGGTTTTCATCAAGGAGCTCTCTACACTTTGCTCCATTCATCTTTGTCTCGATCCTGACTAGTCTCCCAGTCCCTGCCGTTGAAAAACATCCCCACAGCATGATGCTGCCATCACCATGCTTCACTGTAGGGATGGTGACAGGTTTCCTCCAGATGTGATGCTTAGCTTTCAGGCTGAAGAGTTCAATCTCATTTCTCATGGTCTGAGTGTCATTTAGGTGCCTTTTAGCAAACTCTAAGCAGGCTGTCACGTGCCTTTTACTGATTAGTAGCTTCCATCTGGCCACTCTACCATAAGGCCTGATTGGTGGAGTGCTGCAGAGATGGTTGTCCTTCTGGAAGGTTCTCCCATCTCCACAGAGGAACTCAAAATCAAATCAAATCCAATTTTATTTGTCACATACACATGGTTAGCAGATGTTAATGCGAGTGTAGCGAAATGCTTGTGCGTCTAGTTCCGACAATGCAGTGATAACCAACAAGTAATCTAACTAACAATTCCAAAACTACTGTCTTAAATCAAATCAAATTTTATTTGTCACATACACATGGTTAGCAGATGTTAATGCGAGTGTAGCGAAATGCTTGTGCTTCTAGTTCCAACAATGCAGTGATCACCAACAAGTAATCTAACTAACAATTCCAAACTACTGTCTTATACACAGTGTAAGGGGAAAAGGAACATGTAAATAAGGATATATGAATGAGTGATGGTACAGAGCAGCATACAGTAGATGGTATCGAGTACAGTATATACATATGAGATGAGTGTGTAGACAAAGTAAACAAAGTGGCATAGTTAAAGTGGCTAGTGATACATGTGTTACATAAGGATGCAGTCGATGATGTAGAGTACAGTATATGCATATGAGATGAATAATGTAGGGTAAGTAACATTATATAAGGTAGCATTGTTTAAAGTGGCTAGTGATATATTTACATCATTTCCCATCAATTCCCATTATTAAAATGGCTGGAGTTGGGTCAGTGTCAATGACAGTGTGTTGGCAGCAGCCACTCAATGTTAGTGGTGGCTGTTTAACAGTCTGATGGCCTTGAGATAGAAGCTGTTTTTCAGTCTCTCGGTCCCAGCTTTGATGCACCTGTACTGACCTCGCCTTCTGGATGATAGCGGGGTGAACAGGCAGTGGTTCGGGTGGTTGATGTCCTTGATGATCTTTATGGCCTTCCTGTAACAACGGGTGGTGTAGGTGTCCTGGAGGGCAGGTAGTTTGCCCCCGGTGATGCGTTGTGCAGTCCTCACTACCCTCTGGAGAGCCTTACGGTTGAGGGCGGAGCAGTTGCCGTACCAGGCGGTGATACAGCCCGCCAGGATGCTCTCGATTGTGCATCTGTAGAAGTTTGTGAGTGCTTTTGGTGACAAGCCGAATTTCTTCAGCCTCCTGAGGTTGAATAGGCGCTGCTGCGCCTTCTTCACGACGCTGTCAGTGTGAGTGGACCAATTCAGTTTGTCTGTGATGTGTATGCCGAGGAACTTAAAACTAGCTACCCTCTCCACTACTGTTCCATCGATGTGGATAGGGGTGTTCCCTCTGCTGTTTCCTGAAGTCCACAATCATCTCCTTAGTTTTGTTGACGTTGAGTGTGAGGTTATTTTCCTGACACCACACTCCGAGGGCCCTCACCTCCTCCCTGTAGGCCGTCTCGTCGTTGTTGGTAATCAAGCCTACCACTGTTGTGTCGTCCACAAACTTGATGATTTGAGTTGGAGGTGTGCGTGGCCACGCAGTCGTGGGTGAACAGGGAGTACAGGAGAGGGCTCAGAACGCACCCTTGTGGGGCCCCCGTGTTGAGGATCAGCGTGGAGGAGATGTTGTTGCCTACCCTCACCACCTGGGGGCGGCCCGTCAGGAAGTCCAGTACCCAGTTGCACAGGGCGGGTCGAGACCCAGGGTCTCGAGCTTGATGACGAGCTTGGAGGGTACTATGGTGTTGAATGCCGAGCTGTAGTCGATGAACAGCATTCTCACATAGGTATTCCTCTTGTCCAGGTGGGTTAGGGCAGTGTGCAGTGTGGTTGAGATTGCATCGTCTGTGGACCTATTTGGGCGGTAAGCAAATTGGAGTGGGTCTAGGGTGTCGGGTAGGGTGGAGGTGATATGGTCCTTGACTAGTCTCTCAAAGCACTTCATGATGACGGAAGTGAGTGCTACGGGGCGGTAGTCGTTTAGCTCAGTTACCTTAGCTTTCTTGGGAACAGGAACACACAGTGTAAGGGGATAAAGAATATGTACATAAGGATATATGAATGAGTGATGGTACAGAGCAGCATACAGTAGGTGGTATCGAGTACAGTATATACATATGAGATGAGTATGTAGACAAAGTAAACAAAGTGGCATAGTTAAAGTGGCTAGTGATACATGTATTACATAAGGATGCAGTCGATGATGTAGAGTACAGTATATACGTATGCATATGAGATGAATAATGTAGGGTAAGTACATTATATAAGGTAGCATTGTTTAAAGTGGCTAGTGATATATTTACATCATTTCCCATCAATTCCCATTATTAAAGTGGCTGGAGTTGGGTCAGTGTCAATGACAGTGTGTTGGCAGCAGCCACTCAATGTTAGTGGTGGCTGTTTAACAGTCTGATGGCCTTTAGATAGAAGCTGTTTTTCAGTCTCTCGGTCCCAGCTTTGATGCACCTGCACTGACCTCGCCTTCTGGATGATAGCGGGGTGACCAGGCAGTGGTTCGGGTGGTTGATGTCCTTGATGATCTTTATGGCCTTCCTGTAACATCGGGTGGTGTAGGTGTCCTGGAGGGCAGGTAGTTTGCCCCCGGTGATGCGTTGTGCAGTCCTCACTACCCTCTGGAGAGCCTTACGGTTGAGGGCGGAGCAGTTGCCGTACCAGGCGGTGATACAGCCCGCCAGGATGCTCTCGATTGTGCATCTGTAGAAGTTTGTGAGTGCTTTTGGTGACAAGCCGAATTTCTTCAGCCTCCTGAGGTTGAAGAGGCGCTGCTGCGCCTTCTTCACGACGCTGTCAGTGTGAGTGGACCAATTCAGTTTGGTCCACAACTGAACTGAACTCTGCAGCTGTCAGTGACCATTAGGTTCTTGGTCACCTCCCTGACCGTTGGCCTTCTCCCCCGATGGCTCAGTTTGGCCGGGCGTCCAGCTCTAAGAAGAGTCTTAGTGTTTCCAAACGTCTTTTATTTAAGAATGGTGCCCTTCACCAGATGCCTCAACACAATCCAGACCTGTGACACAATCCTCTCTCTCTCTCTCTCTCTCTCTGAGCTCTACAGACAATTTCTTTGACCTTATGGGTTGGTTTTTGCTCTGACATGCAATGTCAACTGTGGGATCTTATATAGACAGGTGTGTGTGCCTTTCCAAATCATGTCCAATCAATTGAATTTAGCACAGGTGGACTCCAATCAGTTGCATTTACCACAGTTGGAGTCAAGGATGATCAGTGGAAACAGGATGCACCTGAGCTCAATTTCGAGTCTCACAGCAAAGGGCCTGAATACTTATGTAAATAAGGTATGTTATTTTTGTATATATATATGCAAAAATGTCTAAACCTGTTTTTACTTTGTCATTTTGGGGTATTGTGTGTAGATTACATTTATTTAAAAAAACTCCGCAATCAAATTTTAGAATACTGCTTTATGTAACAAAGTGGAACAAAAAATCAAGGGGTCTGAACTTTTTTATTTTTTCAAACTATCCCTTTTAAAAGTTTGAACTGAGACTCATTGAATATGACGTTGCCACGCGTTACACTGCAGGTAAACAGTCACGGTGCAAAAAGTCGAAGCGATAGATATCTGCATGGACCTGGTTCATCCTGCTGCAGCATGATAGCAGTGGGACAAACACAAAACAGCAGAGACGTTTGGCCTCACACTTCGCCCTCTTAGTTGTGGAAGCTCGCCAGATATTACCGTTTTACTTTGTGCAATGCTGACTTTTTCATTAATAACTGATAGCTGTTGGCTCCTGTGCCCCTTGAACCGTCAGCGTCTCCATGTTGGCAGCCCTAGTTTCCCTTGTGGATGCTCAGCCCTTTACGGAGCACATCTGGCTCTGATGAAAGGAGAAAGATGGCTATAAAATGTCCAGAAAGCATAGCACCTCCAAGGGTGTGCAGTGTCAGCACACCTGTCGTGAGACCTTCTCTTTTCTTTTGGCCATATCCTGGCCACTCTTTCCTGCAAATGTATGGACAGCCCTGCTCTAAACTAAGAATGGCATTACCTCGAATAATCTCAGGTATCATTACTCAATAACCTCTCATGGGGCTCATCAATTAAAATCATTGGATGTCACTGAAAGACACAGAATACCAGCCTGAAGGTTTTAAACATTCATACAATTACTTATTTTCTATGCTGTTGTTTTCTCCATTAGTACTTGTCCAACTATGTCAGTCAAAAGTTAGTTAAACTTTTTGACGGAGAAAGGACGCCATCTTCCATGACAGTGGCTCAGAGGAACTCCACCTGCTGGCCCTCAACCGTCGTTTCAGACAACACGCCACTTCATCACGGATCCCTCTCCTTTTCTGAGCAACAACCTGGTCCTGAGGGAGCGTCACCCGGCAGCGTGGTCCTGAGGGAGCGTCACCCGGCAACAACCTGGTCCTGAGGGAGCGACAAGCCAGAAACAACCTTCCCCAAAACCTGACCCCTTCCATCGCACCCCCAACCATCAAACAACCACCCTCCTCGGGGGGTAGTTAGGGAGGCAGGTTCCCCAGGAGTCTGTGCGATGGCCGCTCCTTTGATCCCACCAGAAAGGAATCCATTTGTTTTCCTGCTCCGGCCACTTAAATGACATTCCCAAGGCAACGCCGGAGCCTGGCCGGTCATCTCTCCTCAACATCTGCCCATCAGAGGGAGGGATCAGCTCACACCTTGCGTCATCACAACCCAATCGTCCTAATCGGCCTCACATGGCCACCAGCAGAAACCTTGAGGATGAAAGGGGTAGTTTTTTTTTTTTTTACCTAAATGGGACCCTTCTGTTTAAGTAGTAGGGAACAAGATTTAAAAGTGATGCCATTTTGTATTTAGTTTTGATATCCGTTGCTCCAAGTTCAGTTTGAAGACATTGAGACAACTTTCACACTGTATTTTAAAGCTGCAATCTGCAGTTCAAACAATAACGCAGTCAAACCACCACTGTTTTGGTAAAAAAGCTAAGGAATGGGGCTGGAGAAAAAGTCACCACTCAAATTCATAGAGAGAGCACTGGATGCAAGGGCTGATGCAATGACCGACCAAACATGATATCAAAATTATAGTTTAAACCATGTTTTAAAAATGAAACAAGTTTCACAATGTACAATGTGGTGCAAGGTGTAATCCGATTTAGTTGAATTGAAATCTTTATTCCAATACCCGTTTCGCTCTAAAAGTGTACGAAATAACACAACACCCCCATGATGCATTACAGAACCATACCTCTCAGGCTGCATACATATTGTGCTGGGGCGGGTTGTACCTGGTTGTCTGACAAAAATACTGTCACAACACTGGATATAATTGTAATCTTACTGTTAAATTTAGTCAACATATCTCTAGTTTTAAAATCAGAGACAAATCAGCCACCATTTTAAAAGTTTTATTCAAAATGTGTTAATACAGACAGACAGACAAACAAACAAGCACACTGATGTCAATATTAAAAGACAATGTTAAATAAATTAATACAATTACTTTTCTTTATAATTAGTTATTTTGAAGAGATGCACTGACTTGACATTGACTAAAGTAATCCATGGTACCATTACTTAACCCAGTACGCTGGCATACAAGCAACATGCAAAAGTCTGCCTGACAAACTTCCATGTCATTTCCATGGGACCCTAGTCCATTCTCTGCAGAAACTCACATCGGATAAGATGAAAGAAGATTTCTATTTTTGGTGACAAAAACAACAAAATTGAGAGGAATCAGAAGTCAGGTCTTGACAGGTATATGGCATCATGACAGGCACTCTGCGTTTCTGATTAAATGCCTTAATAAAGATGGTAAATATCTCATTAAAAAAAGGGATTAAAAGTAGTCTATATCCAGGGAAAGGACAAATTGCTTCCGCTACAGGTACAATTTGGTGACAGAGGGCTGTGCGTGCCAGATTTCTCTGTTGCCGACACATCTTGAGAGGAAAGTAACTTGTGGGGTTTTGAAGTAGCTAGTTAAGAGGTCTCTCTCTGTCGTTTTACTAGTCTCCATTAAAACGACTGGGGTGGTACCGAGATGAGAGAACCCGCATGTTTGCACACTGCCGGATAACTAATGATTTGAGGGAGCGAAACGACCACCACCAAAAAAAAGAAAAATAACATTTATAGAATGGAAGGAAGTAATGAAGAGCAGTGGGTTGAAATTGAAATCAAATGTAGGATGCTTCTGAGAAACAGTCAATAAAAAGGTTGGTCCTGTGGATTAGTCACCAGTAGTTTGGTTGGTACTCTGTGTGTAATCACACACAAACAAATACACCTCAATGACAAACAGGGTAAACATTTTAACATACGACTGCCATAATAATAATAGGTCCATACCGATTTTAACTGTTTGATCCCTAACAGATTAGGTTTTGCAACTGGGATACAAGGTTTTGTCTTTTAAAGACCGACTTTGGTCATATAAAAAATCAAATAAAAACAGTCTTTATCAATTTTCAAACAGAAATTGGGTGTGCCTTTGGTGGTTCATCGACGTG
The DNA here is from genome assembly GCF_021184085.1 of Oncorhynchus gorbuscha. Taxonomy (NCBI): domain Eukaryota; kingdom Metazoa; phylum Chordata; class Actinopteri; order Salmoniformes; family Salmonidae; genus Oncorhynchus; species Oncorhynchus gorbuscha. The sequence goes on along the minus strand of NC_060183.1, from coordinate 80,089,669 downwards.
ACATTCTGGTCAAGGAGCGCCGCGACAGACGTAGCTAGTTCGTTATCTAAGCTAGCCACTCGTAATATAATATATGCCATTTAGCAGACGCTTTTATCCAAAGCGACTTATAGTCATGTGTGCATACATTCTACGTATGGGTGGTCCCGGGGATCGAACCCACTACCCTGGCGTTACAAGCGCCATGCTCTACCAACTGAGCTACAGAAAGACCACTCCTCCAGTATGTGTTGACATTTCACAGGATTTGTTTTTGGACGGAAGCTGTTGAGATCCATAAGAAGAAGACCTTTCTGTAGCCAAATATCTTATTTATCCATTTTTTGTTTAAGCAGTAAATTACCTGGTATGATCAGTTATACAGTTTAAACATGCTTTTTTTTAGGTCCAAAATAGACCTTTTTTAAAACATCAGTTATCACCAACAGGATCCTCAGAGCCATAATGAATTCACAAGCATTTACAAATGAATGAGAGTTCCCAGGAAGACAGACAAAACGTCAAATCGTACAGGCTCTACCTCCGGTAGTACAGAGCTTCACGATGTTTGGGTGGTTCGATTGTTAGTTAACACTAAAATATACATTTGAGGATTTAACTAATAATATAAACGGTGGAAGCTTCTCGTCGTCAACTTAAGTTTTTTTTAATGGTGGGATGACAATCATTCAAAGTAGAATAACCCAAACTCCATCCAGGAGAGAAGAGTTGCAAATCAAAACAACATTTAAAAATCTACAAATCCCAGCTGAGCTACAGCCGGTTGAACAGTATCTCATAGCTGGAAGGAATCTGCGGCCGTCTTAAAAAAAGGAGTCCTTGTTGAAAACAATACAGGACTGAACTTGATCTCACATTAAAATGTTAATACACAGACAAATCATATTAGTTAACAATGTATTTTTTTTTATCATGACCATCTGAAGATATTTACACGCCACAGTTCAGATGTAGAAGTACAGGTGTAGGTTACCATGACGCAGGCAGAACAAAACAAGCTGTAACGTGGGAGCATTTTACAAGCATCGTTTTTGAATGGACGTTTGGTCTAGTTGAACTAGCTAAGCTACTTAGCATGATCACAATATATAGGCAGTGCAATAACACAATCCAGCTTTTTCTTACATTGATTTGACCTTTTTTTCTGAGAAATACAACACTGAAATGTATTGGTCAATTATTCTGGGGAGAGAAGGGTCAGAATACTCCTCAGACCTTAAATGAGCAATTAGACAAAGAGAAAATAAAGGGCTGTTTTCCCCCCCAAAAGGCAACAAGAGCTGCTCTGAGGAAACAACTTCTGCCAAGCATAGAAAGATCAATTAAATTATGTTGAAACTGGATGCTTAAAAACTACAGCGATAGAATACATCAGTACCAGGAATGCTAGAAAAGAAAAAAGGTTCTCCAGAGTTGACATGATTTTCTAGGCAGTGTTTAAAAAGCTTATGTCGAAAAGGAGCAACTCTGGATGCCATTTAAGACAAATACTGTTGTAGAAAAAAAAAAGTTCTCAATATTAATACCATCAATATCAAGCATGTGTGGGTAAAAGAATGACAAGCAACTACAACAAACTAAAAGTCATATCAATGAGTGGTTTGATCACAGTTGAGGCAATAAGACAAAAACAAACAAAAAGAGACTAAAGTGTTTGAAAAAACACTATCGCAGAAGATGTGTGTTTCCTGATAGTTTGGAGTGTGTAAGGTGGGGTCGTGTTCAACAGAAAGAGAACGTTTTTGAAACCGGAAGGTACTGAACTGAACACAGCTTTCAGTTGTTCCCTTGTTGCAAAACGTTTTTGATATGGTGAACACAACCCCAAGGTTTAGAGGGAATTGTGTAAGAGTTTGGAGAAAACTGAGGAGATGGGGGTGTTATTAGTTATAGTCCCCCCCCTATGCCAATGGACAGGCAAAACATGAGGAACACTTTATTAAATTACAATTAGTCATTTTTGAAAATACAAAAAAAAGCAGACTGTTTAGAAGACCACACATATCAGATTTATGCGTGAAACAAAAGACCGTTACTTGAGCCCAAATTATTAAGTGTGTTCTTCTTGATACAAGAACATCCCATTTAGTTCAAAACACATATTATACATGTAATTAAAACACTTAAAAATCTAATTTTGTTCATTATTAAGAAAACGAAAGTGGCAAATGAATACTATCACAATGCTGACCATTGTAACCTGACTAGAGAAAGACAGGGCTCTCCATTGGTAACTGGCTCCTTCAAAACAAAACAGTACGTTTCTGTCAAACTCATTCCGCCAGAAATAGAAAATACAGCTTTTAAAAGATAAGAAATACTAAAACCATGACAAAAGACTGAGTAAAGCCACAGTGAAACTGGTAACAGATGCAAACATCTGGCTTTGAAAAAAACACAAAAAAAACCACACAACAAAAAAAATTTTTTTTTTTGTGTTGTCCAGCTAATGGCAAGACCTTTCCGACTGTAACAGTCCATTTTCTAGTGGTTGTGATTTTAATCCAAGGAGCGTCTCAGACCAGAAAGCACATAGATGGAGTCGTTGAAACGTGACACAAACAACCGAGGCAAAGAGTAAGAACAACTGAAATGACGAGAGAAAAGAACAACCTCAAACCATTTGGTGAACTGTCCAAATCAATATTGTCGGGGACATTTATTTTACAGTAACATGTAAGCTGGCTCCTCTTCCTGGGCTTACATCTAGTGTACAGGGAGGTGGGTGGGGACTGTAGTCAACGACTGGCTAAGCTGCTCTCTAATGCAGAAATATCCACAGACGACCAATGGAACGAAGGCGAGACCAGTGGGTTACGCACTGCTTATATCCAATAGGGTATTATAGAGCACGGTTTGTTCCAACCATCCCAAGTCTCTGTGGGTGCTTTAAAGTTTCCCGAAAGGAGGGATGGATCAAATGTGCATTTCTAGACTAAACTGGTGCCTCTGCCACACTATGGTTCATGGGTTGAATGGGCAAGCCTTGCTCTCCCTCTCCCCTTAACCACCAAGGGTCCAAAAATCACACAACCATCAGGTTCACAGGTCTTTCCATCCTGAATGCACAGCGGAGCTCGTCTCGATCACACGTCTGTGAAAGCCTTAATGCATCAACGGGTCCCTTTTTCCCATGGATTGTTTCCCTTCTCAAATAAGCAGTACTGAACTTTAAAAACAAAGAAGAAGAAGAAACGACTGGGCAACCAAAGGACTTCTGTTTGTTCATTTTTTTTTCTTTTCAAAAGAAAAAAGGACCATCCATTTGGACAGTGGACCAAGCTGTCCCAATGACCTTGTTTGGGAGGAGTGGAGGGAGGAGTGGAGGGATGCAGACGAGGAGTGGAGGGAGGAGTGGAGGGAGGTGTGGAGGAGGCAGACGAGGAGTGGAGGGAGGAGTGGATGGAGGAGTGGATGGAGGAGTGGAGGGAGGAGTAGTGGGAGGTGTGGAGGGATGCAGACAAGGAGGAGTGGAGGGAGGTGAGGAGGGAGGAGTGGAGGGATGCAGACAAGGAGGAGTGGAGGGAGGGAGGGAGGAGAGGAGGAGGGAGGCGGGAGGAGGGAGGGAGGAGAGGGAGGGAGTGGAGGGAGGGAGGAGAGGAGGGAGGCAGATGAGGAGGGAGGCAGATGAGGAGGGAGGCAGATGAGGAGGGAGGCAGATGAGGAGGGAGGGAGGGAGGAGTGGAGGGAGGCAGGCCAAAGGGAGAGAAGGAGACCTAGTTTCCTCTGTCGCTCTCTTTCTCTGGCTTGGTTTGTGTGGGATGGTTCTCAGTAGTAGTAGTAGTAGTAGTAGTAGTAGTGTGAGTCTCTCCCCCTCTCCTGCTGGAGGACTGGGGGAGGCTCAGACCTCTGTAGGGAAGGAGGGGGAGACTCAGACGTCTGTAGGGAAGGAGGGAGAGGCTCAGACCTCTCTGTAGGGAAGGAGGGAGAGGCTCAGACCTCTCTGTAGGGGAGGAGGGAGAGGCTCAGATCTCTGTAGGGGAGGAGGGAGAGGCTCAGATCTCTGTAGGGGAGGAGGGAGAGGCTCAGATCTCTGTAGGGGAGGAGGGAGAGGCTCAGATCTCTGTAGGGGAGGAGGGAGAGGCTCAGATCTCTGTAGGGGAGGAGGGAGAGGCTCAGATCTCTGTAGGGGAGGAGGGAGAGGCTCAGATCTCTGTAGGGGAGGAGGGAGAGGCTCAGATCTCTGTAGGGGAGGAGGGAGAGGCTCAGATCTCTGTAGGGGAGGAGGGAGAGGCTCAGATCTCTGGAGGGGAAGAAGGAGAAGGAGGGAGAGGCTCAGATCTCTGGAGGGGAAGAAGGAGAAGGAGGGAGAGGCTCAGGTCTCTCTGGAGGGGAAGAGGGAGAGGCTCAGGTCTCTCTGGAGGGGAAGAGGGAGAGGCTCAGGTCTCTCTGGAGGGGAAGAGGGGAGGCTCAGATCTGTGTGGGATTGGGGGGGGGGCTCAGAACTGTGTGGGATTGGGGGGGGGGGCTCAGGCCTCAGAGCCCAGGGAGATCCGTGTGGGACTGGGGGGAAGCCTCGCTGCTGCGCTGTGCTCTGTGCGGAAACTATACTCGTACTGAGAGAAAAGGTAGATGGAGAGATGGAAAGAAAGAAAACATGTCATCAACTATTCACAGGACAACATTAAATACATTTATGAAGCATATTTAGTGTGTTTGTTTAACACACCGTTGAAAACTGTTAGGGCCACCCATTAGTCTCACGCAGTTAACCGTCTCTGACTGGATCTTTGGTCAAAGTGTTCCCCCTTGTGGCGAAAACCAGCACAAATTCTATCCACCACAAAAATACAATGTCGTTCCCCACTGATAGATGCTTGAGGTCTGGAATCAAATCGAACTCATTTAAATCCAAACAAATGCTTATTAAAATGTTGAATTGAGAGAGCTCAATAGTGTTTTGGGTTAAGAGAGGACTGCCAACAGTGTGTTGCAATACCTGAACGACCCCCCCCCCAAAAGATCTATTACAACAAACTGAACTAAACAATTCAACTAAGAGATTACATTCCAAGTTTAAAATGAAATAATTTCAGTTGATTTTCTGTGTGGTAAGAAAGCAGGGCACTAGGTGATGCTGTGTGACTACTAGTTGACAGATCATCTCCATACCACAGGACTAAGGTTCACCAACCTTAAGTCTTAACCCTGACCCTTTATTTATTACCTTACTGAAACTAACCATCGTCTCAACTGAGACTCGCCTGGTCCGGTCTATCGTCTCAACTGAGACTCGCCTGGTCCGGTCTATCGTCTCAACTGAGACTCGCCTGGTCCGGTCTATCGTCTCAACTGAGACTCGCCTGGTCCGGTCTATCGTCTCAACTGAGACTCGCCTGGTCCGGTCTATCGTCTCAACTGAGACTCGCCTGGTCCGGTCTATCGTCTCAACTGAGACTCGCCTGGTCCGATCTATGTCTGGTTGAGACAATATTGTTTCTCTGCCTGTTCATTCCGGTCTACATTCCAGGTTAAGACATTTGTTTTTATGTCTGTTCCCCTTTCTCATCTCTCCTGGTCCGGTCCATCATCTCCCTCATCCATCTGAGACCCTCGCCTGGTCCCTTGATGGGTATGTGGTTGAGACAATATTGTTTCTCTGCCATGTTCATTCGCCGACATTCCAGGTTAAGACATTTGTTTTTATGTCTGTTCCCCTTTCCATCTCTCCCTCATCCCTTGTCCATCATCTCCCTCATCCATCCTCATCCCTCTCTCCCTCATCCCTTGTCCATCCTCTCCCTCATCCCTTGTCCATCCTCTCCCTCATCCATAGTCCATCCTCTCCCTCATCCATAGTCCATCCTCTCCCTCATCCATAGTCCATCCTCTCCCTCATCCATAGTCCATCCTCTCCCTCATCCATAGTCCATCCTCTCCCTCATCCATAGTCCATCCTCTCCCTCATCCATAGTCCATCCTCTCCCTCATCCCTCGTTGCAGCCGCAGCCCCCCCCCCCACTTGATGAAGACGTCAACTCAAATTGTGGGCTAATCAACACTTAAAAGAGACACCAATTACTTATGTTCGCCAGTTCCTCTAGTCATTGGGGAAATGGGAGCCTAATGGCTGGAACCGACACCATCCGAAGCAATGAGGGGAGAAAAGCATGTAGCACCAGCCCCCCAAATTATATATATATTATTGGCAGCTGTATATGATTACAGGATCCATTCTCATTACTGGATCATGCCTTTTCATTTACTCAACATGTCTTCCCTTAGTTACTGTATGCAACCCTTCCACAGGGCAAACAGCACAGTTTGAGTAGAGGAGGCGAAATAGGTCAAATTACAGGCCTCTAGTGGACAGTTGGAGAAATACAGCGACACAACATTGATGAAAATGCTGCCTTCACAAAGCACTAAAAAATAAGCTATGCACCTCCTCTCCATACTTATTGAACTCATTTTCTCTGGGCTCCTTCCATTCCACTGATCATGTGGATTAGACACTACGACTTACTTTGAGCCCTCGTACACCAGGTAGGGGCAACGTCTGCTCGTTTATTTTTTATTTTTTTAAAGAGTGACAAACACACTCGTGCACCCGTGCTCAGTGCTCTGACAGAGAGGCTTGGGTGTGGTTTAATTCAGAGAGGGCTCACCTCTGCCTGAAAAGCCCCTCTAAACTCCGTGTAAAACCCCCTTTTAACATAATCAACAAGAAGTGTGATCACCCTGCCTCTATCAAAATGCTAGAACCCGTTTTGAAGGCAGTGGATGATGTCATGTGTCAGTGAACATGGCGATGTGAGTTTAGCCTGGTCCCCAGGCTCGGTTTTGTGGAGTCTTGCCAACTCCTATGGTGTTCGGCATGACAACGACCACAGGAGTTGGCACAAACAGATCTGGAACCAGGCTAGTACGAGTTAGCCCGGGGTGAGACTGTGTACTCACCTCTTTCTCAATCTCCGTCAGAGACTTGATGGTGATGCCCATCAGATCCACCTGCTGCAGCTGCAATACAGATGGCCGACAGGACAGGAAGTTGACAGGCTGAGCGAGCATGTTGAATGCATGGAACACAGACTTCTTCTCTCAGTCTGTGCCTACTCTTCATCAACCAGTTTCACACACACTCGAGCAACAATCTTATCAAGCTGATATCTACATCAGAGACAAGAATATTGTCCGTTGCATTTAGTTCTCTCTTCACAACTATGATGCTCAACAGTCAAGATTACATTTTGTTTTCTGAACCAACCCGAAAAGATAAGACTCACATCATCGGAAGCGCAGGCAAACTTCTCAGAGATCATGAAAGGCACTCCATCCATTGCTGAAAGAGACAAAGAAGACTCATTACGGCCAGCCACAAGATACAAATGTCTGGCCTCGAGGTTAGGGCGTTGAGCCAGTCACCGAAAGGTTTCTGGTTTGAAAACCCGGAGCTGACGAGGTAAAAAAAATCTGTCGCTGTGCCCTTGAGCAAGGCACTTAGCCTCAATGGCTCCAGGGACGCTGTATAATGGTGACCCTGGATGTTACTTCACTCCCTGAGGGTGTATCAGGAGGAGTTGGGATATGCAGAAAATACATTTCCATTATAAACTTGTAACAGGACAAATATAACCGACCCCTAAAAATGATGTATTAACACCTAAAACCCTCTGTCGGAAGGTTCTGTCGAGGCCACTGGGACTGTTGCCTTCTTTGTGATCAACCTCCCTCAAGTTCCAATACATCTGCAAAGAAACCAAATATATAAACTAGATTAAAAAAACTATTTAAATCGCTCTTTAGCTCCGAGGACAAATTCCTGGTCTTGAGGCGTGAAGGCTTAGCTATAATGTGGAACCGTGATGATCGTTCAACAGCAACAGAAGACTCAGGCCTGCATAGTTTTCTTTGACCAAAGTTTCAGTTTGACCCCAGTGTATGGCTTTTGGTTCAGCCGAATGAGTACGAAACAGGGTGTGTGTTTAAACTGAAGACGTCAGACTAAAGTGTTAATTACAACCTTCCCTCTGCGGTAATGTAGTCTTTACCACATTTAAAATGACAGGCCTTCTGGCCATCAACGATTGCATGTATCACACTTCTGAAATTGAAATCTGATTTAAAATAGTGTACAGATGACATGGGGTACAGGCCAGGGGTTAGAGGTTCAGGATGACATGGGGTACAGGCCAGGGGTTAGAGGTTCAGGATGACATGGGGTACAGGCCAGGGGTTAGAGGTTCAGGATGACATGGGGTACAGGCCAGTTACAGGATGACATGGGGTACAGGCCAGGGGTTAGAGGTTCAGGATGACATGGGGTACAGGCCAGGGGTTAGAGGTTCAGGATGACATGGGGTACAGGCCAGGGGTTAGAGGTTCAGGATGACATAGGGTACAGGCCAGGGGTTAGAGGTTCAGGATGACATACAGGCCAGGGGTACAGGCCAGGGGGGTTAGAGGTTCAGGATGACATGGGGTACAGGCCAGGGGTTAGAGGTTCAGGATGACATGGGGTACAGGCCAGGGGAGGTTCAGGATGACATGGGTTTAGAGGTTCAGGATGACATGGGGGCCAGGGTTAGAGGTTCAGGCCAGGGGGGTTAGAGGTTCAGGATGACATGGGGTACAGGCCAGGGGTTAGAGGTTCAGGGGGTTATGACATGGGGTACAGGCCAGGGGTTAGAGGTTCAGGATGACATGGGGTACAGGCCAGAGGTTAGAGGTTCAGGATGAAATGGGGTACAGGCCAGGGGTTAGAGGTTCAGGATGACATGGGGTACAGGCCAGGGGTTAGAGGTTCAGGATGACATGGGGTACAGGCCAGGGGTTAGGATGACATAGGGTACAGGCCAGGGTGAGGATGGGGTGAAGACAGAGAGAGAATCCTCCAATGAAAGAGCCTAAATGCATTCAACAATCCTTTTTAAACCTGTTGACACGTGACAAGCTGGCACAGGTCAATTCCTATGATGATACTCCTCCAATATAATACAAAATGTAAATAAATCTCATCCAAACAGAAACAGATTTGTCCTTCAACCTCCTTGTCTCGTGCCTCATCCTTCCTAACAAACCTTAAACTCTGTAGGGCATAGAACCCACCCCTTTCAGATCAACTAAGGAGAGGAGACAAGGAAGGAAGGCTGCTTCCTTCAAGCAGAGCATTAGAAGCTCATTAATAACTTACTTAAATAACCCACAGAAGATCTTTTAAGGGACATTGGGATGATGAATCTTTATAAATGGTCTTTAAATGGCTTGGATGTGGAGGGTATAATTTCATCTGGCTGTAATTAGCTGGGGATGTATAGCACGGCCACACTCCTCCTTGGGATGGGATGGGATGGATGGACAGTATGTCGCCGTCTCCTCAGGCCATGTGTTGCAACAGGGGTAGGGCTTCAAAATTCCAGTAACTTTTCCACGGTTTTCCAGAAATTCGGGTTGGAAGAAAACTGAAATGAGAATAAGGAAGGAATATAGAAATTCTCCAACCCAAACCAGGACTTCTGGTAAACCAGAATTTTGGGAAAGTAAGTAGAATTTTGCAACCCAAAACAGGGGTTATGGGAGATGTAGTGAGGGCCAATGGGGCATACTGAACTGAAGGTGATGGAGACCTGTTGTGGCACATCTGGGTTGTGTCATGTAGCTTTGTTGACTATTTGTGCTCTTTGACTAATAAAGTGTAAAACCAAGAGGAGGATTTGAGACGAGGAGTTTGGGGATGTGTTTGGATAATAAGCTCAGAGACCACGGTGCCTCACATGTATACTTCTTCTATGTCATTTGTTTTTATTCCTCCATTCTAAGTGATCCCAAATATGATCCGGATGGATTTGACTGAAAAACTCAACTGTCAAAAGGCGATCCTTTTCACTGTGTAAATAGTGAACTAAAACTTGTGTGTCGAAAGGATGAAACTCAAAAAAAAACATTTTAAAGAGCAAAAAATAAAATAATGGGAGGAAATGAAAAGTAGAACAAGAAAAGTCCTTTCCATAATCAGTGAGCCAGGCGTCATCTGGAACTATTAAGCGTATTCCACACAGAGTGACGAGGGGGTGGGGGATCAATCGTCTAAGCGTATTAATAAAATATCCTAAATTACACAAGTCATAAATCCTGGGGAAAATGAAGCGCACCCTCGTCTGTCATTTTAGCTTTCGCGACGTCACCAGGAGTGGGGTGAGCTCTCGATAAGGCTGAACGAACGGCAAAGAGATGAATATGTAAATTACACTGAGCATTTACAAGCCTCGAATACCCTTCCCCCTTCCTCAACCCTCAAAAGACAACTTCTGTCTGAGGCTTTTCCGCTTCTCATTGTAACCCCCCCCCCGCCACCACCACCCACCTCATGTTTAATTCATTCGGGGACTCACCTGTCAGTTTCAGCCTCTAATGCTGCAGGGGTGTCAGTACTGCGACCTCCATCAAGGAGCCAGCGTGGGTTCTAATTGGAAAGCGACGCCGAGTTCTCGGAGCTACAATTATTAGGGGCAAATTATAAAATATATATTTTTTTTTAAATGGCAGGTGCAACTCCTTAAAATGGCTGATATCTGATATTTGTTTCAGCGGCTATCCGAAAGGGGCGTCGGCACCTGACTGATGGTTATGACTCGTCTTAATTGGTTACTGGGGGGGGGGTCCGGAGTTTAGAGAACAGAAGGAAAACTTTTGGGTAAAACTCAAAAATGTCCTGCTTTACCTAAAGGGGTTTCCTACACGCAACTCCAGGGGAGATTTCATGTGTCAGTGTTGCATCTACTCAAAGCGTTTTGTTTATTTCGATGTGCCAATGATAAGGAGTACAAAGAAACCCCTATTAGATTGTACCGGGAGTGGTAATGCATAGCTCATTAAGTGAAAATTAGATGTAGAATAGAGTATGAGAGAGTATGGAAAAATTGAGTCGCCCAGTACTGGAGGGGTCCATCTCTCTGGCTCATCACACGATGTCTCTCTTTGAATCCGTAACATGTCCATCTTACGACATCCAAAGCCCTAGACTCCTTTAAGGGGTAGCTACCACAGGTGACTTCAGAGTAAACTGAGGTACACTGACCAGAGTAAACTGAGGTACACTCCTTAAGGGTAGCTACCACAGGTGACTTCAGAGTAAACTGAGGTACACTCCTTAAGGGGTAGCTACCACAGGTGCCTTCAGAGTAAACTGAGGTACACTCCTTTAAGGGGTAGCTACCACAGGTGACTTCAGAGTAAACTGAGGGATAACACTCCCTAAGGGGTAGCTACCACAGGTGCCTTCAGAGTAAACTGAGGTACACTCCTTAAGGGGTAGCTACCACAGGTGACTTCAGAGTAAACTGAGGTACACTCCTTAAGGGGTAGCTACCACAGGTGACTTCAGAGTAAACTGAGGTACACTCCTTAAGGGGTAGCTACCACAGGTGCCTTCAGAGTAAACTGAGGTACACACTCCTTTAAGGGGTAGCTACCACAGGTGACTTCAGAGTAAACTGAGATACACACTCCTTTAAGGGGTAGCTACCACAGGTGACTTCAGAGTAAACTGAGGTACACACTCCTTTAAGGGGTAGCTACCACAGGTGACTTCAGAGTAAACTGAGGTACACACTCCTTTAAGGGGTAGCTACCACAGGTGACTTCAGAGTAAACTGAGGTACACTCCTTTAAGGGGTAGCTACCACAGGTGACTTCAGAGTAAACTGAGGGATAACACTCCTTTAAGGGGTAGCTACCACAGGTGACTTCAGAGTAAACTGAGGGATAACACTCCTTTAAGGGGTAGCTACCACAGGTGACTTCAGAGTAAACTGAGGGATAACACTCCTTTAAGGGGTAGCTACCACAGGTGACTTCAGAGTAAACTGAGGGATAACACTCCTTAAGGGGTAGCTACCACAGGTGACTTCAGAGTAAACTGAGGGATAACACTCCTTTAAGGGGTAGCTACCACAGGTGACTTCAGACTAAAATGAGGGATAACACTCCTTTAAAGGATAGCTATACAGGTGACTTCAGACTAAAATGAGGGATAACACTCCTTTAAGGGGGTAGCTACCACAGGTGACTTCAGAGTAAAATGAGGGATAACACTCCTTTAAGGGGTAGCTACCACAGGTGACTTCAGAGTAAACTGAGGTACACCTTTATGACTTCAGAGTAAACTGAGGGATAACACTCCTTTAAGGGGTAGCTACCACAGGTGACTTCAGAGTAAAATGAGGGATAACAGGTGACTTCAGAGATAGATATAATATATATAAAGATATAGATATAATATATATAATATATGTAATATATAAAGATATAGATATAATATATATAATATATAAAGATATAGATATAAAGATAGATATATACATATAGATATAAAGATAGATATATACATATATAATATAAAGATAAAATGAGGGATAACACTCCTTTAAGGGGTAGCTATAGACAGGTGACTTCAGAGTAAACTGAGGTACACTCCTTTAAGGGATATAGTAGCTACCACAGGTGACTTCAGAGTAAACTGAGGGATAACACTAAATTCAAAATGAATATTATGCAATGGCTGAAGGGATATAAAGAAAAACAACAACAAAAAACATTGAATATATATAATATATATAATATATAGCATATTCCAGAAGATTTTTATAGATATAATATATATAATATATAGCAATTGGGAAGAAACATAGACGGTAGCTCACCTGATATGGCGTACAGGTTGGAGTTCTGGTGTTCAAAATCTGGTCTAGTAGTGGTTTGCCTTTTGAAACTGGCGGGGAGTGTCATGGATATATGTCTGTATAAAGATATAGATATAATATATATAATATATAAAGGGGACAAACAGATTTTTAAAATAGAGATATAGATATAATATATAGCCATGTTTAGTAAAGAAATGTATCATATATATAGATAGATATATATAAAGATATAGATATAATATATATAATATATAAAGATATAGATATAATATATATAATATATAAAGATATAGATATAATATATATAATATATAAAGATATAGATATAAAGATAGATATATACATATATATAATATATAAAGATATAATAGATATAATATATAAAGATATAGATATAAAGATAATAGATATAATATATAAAGATATAGATATAATATATATAATATAGAGATAATATATATAATATAGAGATAATATATATAATATAGAGATATAGATATAAAGATAGATATATAATATATAAAGATATAATATATATAAAGATATAATATATATAATATATAGATATAAAGATATATATAATATATAGATATATATATTCCCCCTTTAACGCCCGGTGCGTTGGGGGAACGTCAGTGATATTTACAAACAGCCTGGTTCTCTCTCGGTTTATTCTGCGATGGGGGGGGGGGTGGGGGAACGTTCGCCCGGAGGATTTTTTTTTTATTTAAAAAAGGTTGACGACAATCGTTAATCTAGGCATTGGCCACGGACGTTTAATGAAGATCTCCTTTCCAGCTCATCTTCAAAAAGGTTGACTGAGGAAGTGGAGGGGAATTATGGTCGGTGAACGTTGTGATATTTCACAAACACAGATTGACCTGACAGATACTGTTTGGGTGCGTATGCCTGGGACAAAACATCCATCAATATCCAGAAATTAATGCAGTAAATAAGCTGCTTTTGGAGAGGTCTACTCTCTCGGACCAGGACGACCAACGTACTCAAGAGTTGCGTCTAACGTTTATCAAACAGTTCATTATTAGAAATCAGGTGTGCTATATTAGAGATGGAGCGAACATCTACAGCTCTCGGTTTCCCGATAGCGATGGAATTTATAGGCTTTATGAGTGTTTTAGCGATCTTTCCTTACAATGGCTTTCCTGAAACACCACGCAGAAACGTCTACAGCCCCGGTGCGTTGGGGGAACGTTCCCCGTGCGTGTGCTAAACACCACAGGGAACGTTCTTGCTATTTTGGATCATCTTTATGATGTGAGTCAGTTCCGGATACAACATGTGGGCATTATCTTTTAATCTCCCTTATCATTTTTGTGTTAACGTGTGTATGTTGAAAGTCTTTGGTTTTGCGTTGACACATCAACTTGGGGGAACGTTCGCCCGGTGCGTTGGGGGAACGTTCGCCCGGTGCGTTGGGGGAACGTTCGCCCGGTGCGTTGGGGGAACGTTCGCCCGGTGCGTTGGGGGAACGTTCGCCCGGTGCGTTGGGGGAACGTTCGCCCGGTGCGTTGGGGGAACGTTCGCCCGGTGCGTTGGGGGAACGTTCGCCCGGTGCGTTGGGGGAACGTTCGCCCGGTGCGTTGGGGGAACGTTCGCCCGGTGCGTTGGGAGCCGTGTCGATACTGCCGGGATCTAAATAAAAAAGGCAGCACTGCTCTCGGATCGGATCTTACCGTTTAAATCTTACCTTGACATTTATAATTATAATAATTACAGACAGCAAAACAGAACTCAATTGAATGAACAAGAAATGTATTTAAATATTTAATTATATAGGCCTATACTGTAGGCTATTTATCTTGAATAACTTGTTTAACAATTGCAAAGACATTGGCAACTTTGTATTTGTAGTCAACTTCACTGTGAAATTATCGGTGGTCACAGAGACAGACATGAATTCTGTTTAGCGGAGATCTTTGTTCTTCTGTGTATAAAGTCATGCAGTAGGTAAAAAAAACAAATCTAACGAAGCACTTAGCTGTTTGAATGTTATGAGGCAATTAGTAAATAAGCGTTTAAGTGCAAATTTGGTAACAATGGTTTTTGGGGAAACAGCTCATAGATGTAACGATGCTCCTGTGAAGGTTCTTACGACGAACTTAGCCTTAAAATGCCTTTTGGAAACCGGACCCTGGATGGTACGGTAGCTCCCCTGGAACAGGGTTCGAGAGCCCTGCTGCAGAGCCACTTCACAGGCAAGATGTTACACTAACAAGCATCCATGGTCCTTCTGTGGCTGTAAAACTTTTCTCAAATGAAAAACTGCATTTATTAAACTCAGCCACATCTCAGAGAAACTACAAGGCTTTAGACTGGTGACTCAAGTGACATATAGGCAATGAGTTACTCAGTGAACAAAGCACAGAAAAACTGACTGCGGTGGTTAGGGATTGGATTACAGTGGCCACTGGAGTTTGGAATCCAATTTATCATCGTTGTGGGGAACAAGATGCCACTCCTCTTGTTTCTCTGCCGAGGTTCTGACTGTGGTGTGCTGAAATGCTTTAGTAAATTACAGAAGAGAACATTGTGGGGAGGCAAGGGAAATGAAACAATTATGCATCGTAACAATCCAGTCTTTTGGAAAGAATTTAAGTAATATTGTCAGGCACACAGAAAAGATGTTTTAATCTTCGCTACCACTTTGTAAGTATGTTGGAGCCAGTGTTGGGGTCAACTAGTGATTCAACTACATTTTGCAGTAGCTTGGTGGTCATTGAACTAAATTAAAATCTAGGTACTGTTTACAGTAGTTACTCCCCCACTTTCCCCCCCACTACAGCCTAAAACACGGTTTTTGTTTTTAATATTATACATTCTGTTAACATCTGACATTTCAGATATACAAACAGTGCATTCAGGAAGTTCTCAGACCCCTTGACTTTTTACACATTTTGTTACGTTACAGCCTTATTCTAAAATGGCTGAAATTGTCCCCCCCCCCTCTCAATCTACACACAATATATAATCACAATAGCGTAAGTATTCAGACCCTTTACTCAGTACTTGAATCACCTTTGGCAGCGATTACAGCCTCGAGTCTTCTTGGAAATGATGCTACAAGCATGGCACATCTGTATTTGGAGAGTTTCTCCAATTTTTCTCTGCAGATCCTCTCATGCGCTGTCAGGTTGGATGGGGAGCGTCGCTGCAGAGAGGTTCGATCGGGTTCAAGTTTGGGCTCTGGCTGGATCACTCAAGGACATTCAGAGACTTGTCCTGAAGCCACTCCTGCACTGTCTTGGCTGTGTGCTTAGGGTCATTGTCCTGTTGGAAGATGAACCTTCGCCCCAATCTGAGGTCCTGAGTGCTCTGGAGCAGGTTTTCATCAAGGATCTCTCTGTACTTTGCTCCGTTAATCTTTGCCTCGATCCCGACTAGTCTCCCAGTCCCTGCCGCTGAAAAACATCCCCACAGCATGATGCTGCCACCACCATGCTTCACTGTAGGGATGGTGCCAGCTTTCCTTCAGACGTGTCGCTTGGCATACAGGCCAAATAGTTCAATCTTGGTTTCATCAGAACAAAGAATCTTGTTTCTCATGGTCTGAGAGTCCTTTAGGTGCCTTTTGGCAAACACCAAGCAGGCTGTCAATTGCCCTTTACTGAGGAGTGGCTTCCGTCTGGCCACTCTACCATAAAGGCCTGATTGGTGGAGTGCTGCAGAGATGGGATAACCTTCCAGAAGGACAACCATCTCCACAGAGGAACTCTAAAGCACTGTCAGAGTGACCATCGGGTTCTTGGTCACCTCCCTGACCAAGGACAGTCTCCCCCAGTTTGAACGGGTGGCCAGCTCTAGGAAGAGCCTTGGTGGTTCCAATCTTCTTCCTTTTAAGGATGATGGAGGCCTCTTTTCTTGGGGACCCTCAATGCTGCAAAAGAAATGTTGTTCCCTTCCCCAGATCTGTGCCTCGACACAATCCTGTCGTTTCGGAGCTCTATGGACAATTTCTTTGACCTCATAGCTTGATTTTTGCTCTGACATGCACTGTCAACCGTGGGACCTTATATAGACAGGTATGTGCCTTTTCAAATCATGTCCAATCAATTGAATTTACCACAGGTGGACTCCAATCAAGTTGTAGAAACATCAAGGTTGATCAATGGAAACAGGATGCACCTGAGCTCAATTTAAAGTCTCAGTGCAAGGGGTTATGTAAATAAGGTATTTCTTATTCATAATTATTACGTGTAATTTTTACCGAATTTCGTGATTACGATCATCTCATTGCTGCAACTCCCCAACGTGCTCGGGAGAGGTGAAGGTTAAGTCATGCGTCCTCTGAAACATGACCCGCCAAGCTGCGCTTCTTAACACCCCCTCGTTAAACCCGGAAGCCAGCTGTACCAATCTGTCAGTGGAAACACTGTTCAACTGACGGCCGGGGTCAGCCTGCAGGCACCCGACCCGCCACAAGGAGTCGCTAGAGCGCGATGGGCCAAGTAAAGCCGACCTGGCCAAACCCTCCCCCTAACCCGGACGACGCTGGCCCAGTTGTGCACCGCCCTATAGGACTGCTGTTCATGGCCGGTTGTAACACAGCCTAGGATCGAACCTGGGTCTGTAGCGACGTCTCAAGCACTGCGATGCAATGCCTTAGATCGCGCGCACACTCACTGGCAAAGATGTTCAGCAGACAGGCAGATGCTGTGAAAAAAATTTATCGACAGAGGGAGTCATTTGTATAGGCGGTTTGTTGCGTTTTTGGCGGGGACTAGGGAAGAAAAAAAAAATAATCCCCCAATTTAATGTAGAGCTAAATGATTTTTTTAAAGATTTCAAAAGGTTTAAAAAAAGAACAAGGGAGTTTGAACTGGTTCAGAATGAAATGATTGGTTCCAACCAATCAGAGAGAAGAGGGCTGAAAGAAAAGAGGGAAAGACTCAGGAAGCTGCTTCCTCCTCTCCCTGTCTCTTTAAAAATTGAAGTATACTTACGCAATAAGTCCCGAGGAGGTGTGGTATATGACCAATACATCATAGCTAAGGGCTGTTCTTATGCAACACAGAGTACCTGCATACAGCCCTTAGCCGTGGTATATTGGCAAAAACAACAAACCCGAGGTGCCTTATTGCTATTATAAACTGGTTACCAACATAATTCGAACAATAAACAAGTGGTTTTACATACCCATGATATATTGTCTTATGTCCTGCAAGCAAATCTGCCTCTACAGAGCATCCAGTCCAGTGGAGGTTACACGCTAGCCTGGCTGGGGTAGCGCTGCTAGTGCAGTGGAGTTACACGCTAGCCTGGCTGGGGTAACGCTGCTAGTCCAGTGGAGTTACACGCTAGCCTGGCTGGGGTGGCGCTGTTAGTCCAGTGGAGTTACACGCTAGCCTGGCTGGGGTAGCGCTGCTAGTCCAGTGGAGTTACACGCTAGCCTTGCTGGGGTAGTGCTGCTAGTGCAGTGGAGTTACACGCCAGCCTGGCTGGGGTGGCGCTGCTAGTGCAGTGGAGTTACATGCTAGCCTGGCGCTGCTAGTCCAGTGGAGTTACGCGCTAGCCTGGCTGGGGTGGCGCTGCTAGTCCAGTGGAGTTACACGCTAGCCTGGCTGGGGTAGTGCTGCTAGTCCAGTGGAGTTACACGCTAGCCTGGCTGGGGTAGTGCTGCTAGTCCAGTGGAGTTACACGCTAGCCTGGCTGGGGTGGCGCTGCTAGTGCAGTGGAGTTACATGCTAGTCTGGCGCTGCTAGTCCAGTGGAGTTACACGCTAGCCTGGCTGGGGTAGCGCTGCTAGTGCAGTGGAGTTACACGCTAGCCTGGCTGGGGTAGCGCTGCTAGTGCAGTGGAGTTACACGCTAGCCTGGCTGGGGTGGCGCTGCTAGTGCAGTGGAGTTACATGCTAGTCTGGCGCTGCTAGTCCAGTGGAGTTACATGCTAGCCTGGCGCTGCTAATCCAGTGGAGTTACACGCTAGCCTGGCTGGGGTAGCGCTGCTAGTGCAGTGGAGTTACACGCTAGCCTGGCTGGGGTAGCGCTGCTAGTGCAGTGGAGTTACACGCTAGCCTGGCTGGGGTGGCGCTGCTAGTGCAGTGGAGTTACATGCTAGTCTGGCGCTGCTAGTCCAGTGGAGTTACATGCTAGCCTGGCGCTGCTAATCCAGTGGAGTTACACGCTAGCCTGGCTGGGGTAGCGCTGCTAGTGCAGTGGAGCATTGTCTGAGAACAACAGTGTGAGAGGAATCCCAATGGTCTCTATGCGTTCCTGTGGTTAAGGTTAGGGACATCCCAAGGATCCCAGATAGCACGGACAGTGGGATCATGGTGTAATGCTTTTTCCTCTGGGGGATATAGAAAATAATTACACTAGACTATTTTAACTTAGAGAAAGGCACAAAAAAAATCATTTTTAGGATTTCAAGTGTACATAGTTTTTCATTAAATGTAGAGTTTTGTTACAATAACCGGTTCCATCTGGTTCAGATATTTCAGCACTACTAACAATGCTGGCCCGTTCTCGACACTAAACCACCCTCAGATAGGAGCGCAACTCCAGTGGTTAACCATTGTTAGAGAAAACAAGTCCTGGTGGCAGTCGGGAGAAAACCACGCCAAGACGGGTCCCGGTGGCAGTCGGGACAAAACCACGCCAAGACGGGTCCCGGTGGCAGTCGGGACAAAACCACGCCAAGACGGGTCCCGGTGGCAGTCGGGACAAAACCACGCCAAGACGGGTCCCGGTGGCAGTCGGGACAAAACCACGCCAAGACGGGTCCCGGTGGCAGTCGGGACAAAACCAC
>NC_060183.1:79972760-80062760 GCF_021184085.1 Oncorhynchus gorbuscha | reverse complement strand
CTCTACCAACCGGCTCTACGCCTAAATAAGGTCATCGGTATCACAGTTCTCTACCAACCGACTCTACGCCTAAATAAGGTCATCGGTATCACAGTTCTCTACGCCAGGTAATCGGGGCGGCAGGGTAGCCTAATGGTTAGTGTTGGACTAGTTATCGGAAGGTTGCAAGTTCAAACCCCCGAGCTGACAAGGTACAAATCTGTCGTTCTGCCCCTGAACAGGCAGTTAACCCACTGTTCCTAGACCGTCATTGAAAATAAGAATTTGTTATTAACTGACTTGCCTAGTTAAATAAAAGGTTAAATAAAATACATTTTTTAAAAGCATCACAGTTCCAGGATCCACCAGGGTAGATTTTGCCTTTCTTACTTTGTGCCAAGTTTCCAACCATAGTGGTCCTGTATGGTTCAGTTGGTAGAGCAGGACACTTGCAATGCCAGGGTTGTGGGTTCGATACCCGGGGCCACCCGTATGAAAAATATACGCACACATGGTTAAGTCGCTTTGGATAAAAAGGTGCTTGGCATATGTTATAGCACCTGGTAAAGCGTTATATAAATCACATTCTTCATTTTTTTGGGGCTAATTAGCCTAAGCAGAGAAACGGGTGACTCTTGCAGAATATGTTTGTCTGGTAACATAAATTATGGTACAAAAAAGCTGCCAGAAAACAAGGTGCTTCAGATGAGATATTTTGGTCTCTTTCCCCATCACAGAGAGTGAGTCATGCATGCTGTTTGAGTTTCTGATTAGAGTGGCTTATTGTATTGTTGTGTTGGGAAACAGGTTCCTCCTCCCTACAGTAATTATTTGAACATCAGGGCTCTCCAGAGGGTGGCACGGTCTGCCCAACGCGTCAACAAACTACCTGCCCTCCAGGACACCTACAGCATCGGATGTCACAGGAAGGACAAAAAGATCATCAAGTACATCAACCACCCCGAGCCACTGCCTGTTCACCCCGCTATCATCCAGAAGGTGAGGTCAGTACAGGTTCATCAAAGCGGGGACCGAGAGACTGAAAAACAGCTTTATCTCAAGGACATCAGACTGTTAAGCAGCCATCACTATTCAGCTTCCACCCGGTTACTCAACCCTGCACCTTAGAGGCTGCTGCCCCTTATACAGAGACATGGAGTCTCTGGTCACTTTAATAATGGAACACTAGTCACTTTAATAATGTTTACATACTGCTTTACTCATCTCATATGTATATACTGTATTCTATTCTACTGTATTTTAGTCAATGCCACTCTGACATTGCTCGTCCTGACATTTATATATTTCTTAATTCCATTATTTTACATTTAGATGAGTGTATTGTAGTGTATTTTTAGATTCTACTGCACTGTTGGAGATAGGAACACAAGCATTTCTCTACACCTGTAATAACATCTGCTAAATATGTGTATGTGACCAATAAATTGTGATTTGAGTTAGTAGACAAACCATTCAAGAGCACAGATTTTCATCACAGTGGGCATTAGAGTGGCAGTGTGGTATCATGAATGCATGTCGACTTCCATCACTTACGTTTTCTTTAGAGAAGACCCTGGTGAAACAGAGGTAGCGTGTCACCTTGGATTTGAACAGGCCGTCTTTCCACAAGTCAGCGTCAAGACCATCTGTTGTTTGGGAGACCTGTTGGTTGGAGAGGGATAGCCATTTAGAGGGGCGTCGCTAGTCAGTGTGGACCTATCACCATTGAGGGAAGATAGTGATGAATCTGTTGATGCTGGCAAATAAAAGGATTTTACTGGCTGATTGACACGAGGTCGGGTCAAGCTTGGAGACAGACAATGGCAGTTTTCTACTTAAGTTCCAGACTGAAAACTGACACCTATTGTCAAAACACAACACTTGAAAAGACGTGAACACAAATACTAAACATTGACATTAAACTCATGTAAAAAAAATGTGGATTAAGCAAACGGGAATTGAGGGATCCACCTCTCAGTAACTCTGAGGATATTTGAACCTGTGGGATATTGGGGTGTTACACCTCATGTAAGTAGGTCTTCTGTATCTGGCCAATCCAGCAGTGGCTGTTAACTTGAGAGAAGAAGACAAAAACTGCAGGATGAGCGATAAGCGACCTGCAGGATGAGCGATAAGCGACCTGCAGGATGAGCGATAAGCGACCTGCAGGATGAGCGATAAGCGACCTGCAGGATGAGCGATAAGCGACCTGCAGGATGAGCGATAAGCGACCTGCAGGATGAGCGATAAGCGACCTGCAGGATGAGCGATAAGCGACCTGCAGGATAAGCGACCCTCACGCAAAAGCAACATATTCTTGGGTTTCTCCGTGGCAACAGAAATTCTGTGGTCCACCAAGGCTGGTTTGGAAGCCACTGCCACCCCAATGATGTATAATTGAGTTCAGAGGGAAGTGTCTTTACATTTACATTTAAGTCATTTAGCAGACGCTCTTATCCAGAGCGACTTACAAATTGGTGCATTCACCTTATGACATCCAGTGGAACAGTCACTTTACAATAGTGCATCTAAATATTTTAACCTGCATTGTTTGCTGTTTGGGGTTTTAGGCTGGGTTTAGGCTGGGTTTCTGTACAGCACTTTGAGATATCAGCTGATGTACGAAGGGCTATATAAATAAATTTGATTTGATTTGATTTAAGGGGGGGGGGTGAGAAGGATTACTTTATCCTATCCTAGGTATTCCTTAAAGAGGTGGGGTTTCAGGTGTCTCCGGAAGGTGGTGATTGACTCCGCTGTCCTGGCGTCGTGAGGGAGTTTGTTCCACCATTGGGAAACCATCTTTACTTGGCTATCAGTGAGAAATGTAGATTCCCTGTCAGACCAGAGGTCAGCGAAGCCTCGACAATGATATTTTCTCTACCACAGAGAGATAAAAACCGTTGGTGGTGGGGGACTGCTTTTCCAAAAATGAGTTTTGATGGAGCGAGCCAGTTAATGGACCGAGTACTACTAACCAACTGGCAAGGACCATACATGGAAGGAGAAAGAGAGAAAATGCATGGGGTTTAGGAAACGTACAAGACATCTTTTCTCAGCCTCTTTTCCAGGGTCAGTGCCCACAGCATCCTGTTGAGGGCCCATGGGAGAGATCCAGTGTAAGATTAAGGACGAGGGGTACTCGTGACAAAGAGAAGTGGGATTACGCCACCCTGACTGGGACTGGGCACTAGTCTGGAGGGACGCCACCCTGTGTGTCTGTGTATATTTGTGGGAGGGGGGGTTGATATGCTAAGCCAGCCCTCTGTTGTGATGTATATGTAGCCTCTGTTCAGGGGTCATGGAAGGGTCATTGAGCAGTTTGGAATGAGCACGCCTGAAGGAACATACTGAACAAGTATGGTGTGTGTGTGCGTGTGCATGCGTGCGTGTGTGCCCTTGAACAGATAGCCTGTGCTGCTAAAAAGTACATTTGATGGAGGCAAATGCACCAATACAGAAATAACACATTCCCGCAGTCCTGATAATATAATCAGATTAAATTGTGGGCATTCAGAGGTAAAAACCCAAACCCTGAACAAATTCACTAGTGTGTCAGAGTGTGGTGTTTGCAGAGCTGTAGCCGCAAACATTACGAGTGAAGTAGAGACTGTGCCAATCCCATTGAAGACAGGAGACGTACAGACCTATGACTGGATAGCAATAGACTAGCTGTACGCAAATTCATCCAGCTGCTTTCAAAGAAGCTCGCCGGAAGGAAGTTGAAAAGAAAATCAATAAAAAAAAGTCAACAACTGGACTATCTAGGTGAAGAGTCCACACTAAAAGCCCTAGCCAAATGCCAGCTAACAAGACTAGGAGTTTTGTTAGATCTCTGCCCAGGTGTGAAGGGCCGGTAGGCCCAAACAACAATCCCAATATTCTAAGAATGGATCAGAACTGACAACCGAGGAATATTTTCAGGATAACTCGTTTAATTCAAAGTGTGCTCTTCTCCACGTTTCTCAGTGCCGCTCAATATCTACTGTATATCCTGTCACATGACAGGAATTACTAGGCCTACTGTTTACCATCAGGCACTAGAGCAGCGTATTTAGCTTAAGTATTTGCATGTAGAAATACTTTGTGTATTTGACTTTTCAAATTTTTTAAATGGAAGTACGCATTTTTTAAAGTATCTTCAAATATGCTGAACAAAAGCAAACGCAACAATTTCAAATATTATACCGAGTTACAGTTCATATGAGGAAATCAGTCAATTGAAAGGAATTAATGAGGGCCTTATCTATGGATTTCACATGCCTGGAAATACAGATGTGCATCTGTTGATCACAAACTGAAGGTCTCACAACGACCTCTGGATCACGGCATGGTATTTCTGTGCATTAAAATTGCCAGTGATAAAATTGCAATTGTGTTCGTTGTCCGTAGCTTATGCCTGCCAATAACATTACCCCACCACCACGGGGCACTCTTGTTCACAACGTTGACATCAGCAAACCACTCACCCACACAAAGGCATACACACGTGGTCTGTGGTTGTGAGGCCGGTTGGATGTACTGCCAAATTTTCTTAAACGATGTTGGTGGTTAAATTAACATTAAATTATCTGGCAACAGCTCTGGTTGACGGCATCAGCCAGCATGCCAATTGCATGCGCCCTCAACTTGAGACATCTGTAGCAGTGTGACCAAATTGCACATTTTAGAGCCCCCAGCACAAGGCGCACCTGTGTAATGATCATGCTGTTTAATCAGCTTCTTGATATGCCGCACCAGTCAGGTGGATCGATTATCTTGGCAAAGAAGAAATGCTCACTAACAAGAACGTAAACAACTTTGTATTACATTTATTTATTTAAAAAAAATCTAATATACATAAAGTATTTACACCCCTGAGTCAATACTTTGTAGAAGCAACTTTGGCGGCGATTACAGCTGTGAGTATTTCTGGGTAAGTTTCTAAGAGCTGGGAGTCTTTCTGGGTACGTCTTAAAGCTTTACACACCTGGATCGTGCAACATTTGCCATTATTAAAAAAAATTCTTCAAGCTCTGTCAAATTGATTGTTTATCATCGCTAGACAACCATTGCTTTGTCACATTTTTTGCAGTATTACTTTAGTGCCTTGTTGCAAACAGGATGCATATTTCAGAATATTTTTATTCTGTTCAGGCTTCCTTCTTTTCACTCTGTCAATTAGGTTAGTATTGTGGAGTAACTACAATGTTGTTGATCCATCCTCCGTTCTCTCCTATCACAGCCATTAAACTCTGTTACTGTTTTAAAGTCCCCATTGGCCTCATGGGGAAGTTTCCTTCCTCTCCATCAACTGAGTTAGGAAGGACACCTGTATCTTTGTAGTAAATGGGTGTATTAATACACCATCCAAAGTGTAATTAATACTCAAAAAGTAATTAATACTCACCATACACGATACTCAAAAGGAACATTCAATGTCTGCTTTTTATATTGCGAGGCATTGGAAAACCTCCACGGTATTTGTGGTTGAATCTGTGTTAGAAATTCACATCTTGGGGCCTCCCAAGAATGGAAATCCCAAGCAGCAGAGGACCAGGCTGAGAAGAACTGTTACTAGGGAAGGGTTCACTGTGGCAGCTGGTAACGATGGCCAACAGCCAATCACAAGCTGTTAGAATCTTGGGGAATATTCGGATCCATGCGCCACTCCCAGACTTTCGTGACATCGGGTCGTGGCTTTGCGCCATCTGCCCGCACACAGAAATGAGTCTCTTCTCCGTGGCAATGAGTCAGCGGGTGCCTTTCCTTTGAGATGGTGAGAAGGAGAGCGTGACCATCAATGACAAGCCTGAGTCAATGACTACACTCGGGGAACGAGGCTGGAGAGCACTCGGGGAACGAGGCTGGAGAGCACTCGGGGAACGAGGCTGGAGAGCACTCGGGGAACGAGGCTGGAGAGCACTCGGGGAACGAGGCTGGAGAGCACTCGGGGAACGAGGCTGGAGAGCACTCGGGGAACGAGGCTGGAGAGCACTCGGGGAACGAGGCTGGAGAGCACTCGGGGAACGAGGCTGGAGAGCACTCGGGGAACGAGGCTGGAGAGCACTCGGGGAACGAGGCTGGAGAGCACTCAGGGAGTATAAAGGAATGTTTAACGATGTGTATTCAGAACAGAAACTAACTTGTCAATAGTTACAGAAGTGCAGAATGCTGAATTTAATTTCCATATTTGGTATTTTACTTGGATCCCCATTACTGGTTGCAAAAGCAGCAGCTACTCTTCCAGGGGTCCAACACAAAGCATGACATAATGCAGATAATTAATAGACAAGAACAGAACTAAATACCATTTTTTTTTTAAAGACACACGTAGCCTACATATCAATGTATACATATCAATGTATACACACAAACTATCTGGGTCAAATAGGGGAGAGGCGCTGTGCTGCGATGTGTTGCATTATCTGTTTAAACAAACAAAAAACAAAACATGTTTTCTGTTCATTTGAGCAATATGAGATGGAACAGAATTCCATGCAATAATGTCTCTATATAATACTGTACGCTTCCTTGAATTTTTCTGGATTTGGGGACCGTGAAAAGACCCCTGGTGGCATGTCTGGTGAGGTAAGTGTGTGTGTCAGAGCTGTGTGTAAGTTGACTATGCAAACAATTAGGGATTTAACACATTAATGTTTCTTCTAAAAATAAGTGATGCTGTCAGTCCTTCCTCAACTCTTAGCTAAGAGAGACTGAAATGCATAGTATTTATATCAGCCCTCTGATTAAAATGGAGAGCAAAACGTGGCTCCCTGTTCTGGACCAGCTGCAGCTTAACTAATGTCAGTCTTTCCTTGCAGCACTGGACCACACGACTGGACAATAATCAAGATCAGATATAACTAGAGCAGGACTCGCTTTTTGGAGTGTGGTGTCAAAAAGCAGAGTATCTCTTTATTACGGACAGACTTCTCAGCATCTTTACAACCATTGAATCTATATGTTTTGACCATGACAGTTTATAATCTAAGGCAACACCAAGTAATTTAGTCTCTTCAACTTGTTCAACAGTCACACCATTCGTTACCAGATTCAGCTGAGGTCTAGCACTTAAGGAATGATTTGTACCAATTACAATGCTCTTAGTTTTAGAGATTTTCAGGACCAGTTTATTACTGGCCATCCATTCCAAAACAGACTGCCACTCATTGTTAAGGATTTCAGTGATTTCATTAGCTGTGGTTGCTGATGCTTATATGGTTGCATCAGCCTAAGACATGGACACACAGAGGGCCTAGAGAGCTGCCCTGCGGTACACCACACTTTACATGTTTGACATTAGAGAAGCTTCCATTACAAAAAAATAACTGTTCTATTGGATCGATAGCTCGGAATCCACGATATGGCAGAGGTTGAAAAGTCCTACGTTTTTTTTCTCCAACAGGTTATAGTCAATAATATCAAAGGCTGCACTGAAATCTAACAGTCAATTTTCTTATAAATTTCTCCATACCCAGGGAAGAGATATCGTTGTTGTTGGTAAAGGAAGGCATGCGATAGATGCCCTCCAGCCTACGCTAGTCCGATGTTTGGTTTGAGCTTTGCTGAATTCACAAACAAACTCCTGCCTTCCTAAGTGCCCACAGGGCTAGACTTTCTGCTGCCCATCCACCCTGCAGCGTGAGCCTGTGTCCATGTAAACTTGCACCTGCAAATTTCTCCAGTTCAACTTGGGCACACTGGGAGTTAAGCCTAGGTCCTCTGGGTGCCAGCAGAAAGGATGAGGCACAGCCGAGAGGCTACAGCAGTGTGGAGGCCTAGAGAACTTCAACAGGCTAACAAGATGGCCACCTTCTGAATCATAAACACAAGGCTGCTGGCTGCAACGCTCAAGGAGACTCAAACTGCAGGATGTTGTTTCACATTGAAAAGTACAACTAGGCCTAAGCATGTGCATCTTTCCCTTTCCAGATGATTCAATACGTATCTAGATATACATGGGCTCCGATACAGGAACCATACATTTTTTATTTGAAACGAGGTGTGTGTGTGTGTGTGTGTGTGTGTGTGTGTGTGTGTGTGTGTGTGTGTGTGTGTGTGTGTGCACCTGAACTGAGCCATAAGGGAGACTTGGCATTCTACATTTGCATTGGGATCCGATGCACTTGCATCTTCAGAATTTGAAACAAATCTGTGACTCGTTACATCCCTACCTACAATTGAAGTCGGAAGTTTACATACACCTTAACCAAATACATTTACACTCAGTTTTTCACAATTCCTGACATTTAATCCTAGTAAAAATTCCCTTTCTTAGGTCAATAAGGATCACCACTTTATTTTAAGAATGTGAAATGTCAGAATAATAGTAGAGAATGATTTATTTCAGCTTTTATTTCTTTCATCACATTCCCAGTGGGTAAGAAGTTCAGACACTCAACTTAGTATTGCCTTTAAATTGCTTAAATTGGGTCAAACCTTTTGAGTGCCTTCCACAAGCTTCCTACAATAAGTTTGGTGAATTTTGGCCCATTCGTCCTGACAGAGCTGGTGTAACTGAGTCAGGTTTGTAGACCTCCTTGCTTGCACGCGCTTTGTGATGGGCTTTGTCAGGGCTTTGTGATGGCCACTCCAATACCTTGACTGTGTTGTCCTTTAGCCATTTTGCCACAATTTTGGAAGTATGCTTGGGGTCATTGTCCATTGGGAAGACCCATTTGCGACCAAGCTTTAACTTCCTGACTGATGTCTTGAGATGTTGCTTCAATATATCCATATAATTTCCCTTCCTTATGATGCCATCTATTTTGTGAAGTGCACCAGTCCCTCCTGCAGCAAAGCACCCCCACAACATGACGCTGCCACCCCCATGCTTCACGGTTGGGATGGTGTTCTTAGGCTTGCAAGCCTCCCCCTTTTCCTCCAAACATAACAATGGACACTATGGCCAAACAGTTCTATTTTTGTTTCATCAGATCAGAGGACACATTTCTCCAACAAGAATGATCTTAGTCCCCATGTGCAGTTGCAAACCGCAGTCTGACTTTTTACGGTGGTTTTGGAGCAGTGGCTTCTTCCTTGCTGAGCGGCCTTTCAGGTTATGTCGATATAGGACTCGTTTCTACTGTGGATATAGATACATTTGTACCCGTTTCCTCCAGCATCTTCACAAGGTATTTGCTGTTGTTCTGGGATTGATTTACACTTTTCGCACCAAAGTACGTTCATCTCTTGGAGACAGAACGCGTCTCCTTCCTGAGCGGTATGACGGCTGCGTGTTCCCATGGTGTTTATACCTACATACTATTGTTTGTACAGACAAACGTGGTACCTTCAGGCATTTGGAAATTGCTCCCAAGGATGAACCAGACTTTTGGAGGTTCTACAATTTTCTTTCTGAAGTCTTGGCTGATTTCTTTAGATTTTCCCATGATGTCAAGCAAAGAGAGTTTGGAGGTAGGCCTTGAAATACATCCACAGGTAGACCTCCAATTGACTCAAATGATGTCAATTAGCCTATCAGAAGCTTCTAAAGCCATGACACCGTTTTCTGGAATTTTCCAAGTTGTTTAAAGGCACAGCCAACTTAGTGTATGTAAACTTCTGACCCACTGGAATTGTGATACAGTGAATTATAAGTGAAATAATCTGTAAACAATTGTTGGAAAAATGACTTGTTTCATGCACAAAGTAGATGTCCTAACCGACTTGCCAAAACTATAGTTGGTTAACAAGAAATTTGTGGTGGTTGAAAAATGAGTTTTAATGACCCCAAGCTAAGTGTATGTAATATTCCGACTTCAACTGTATAAGCCTACATCAGTGTAAGAATCAACGCAATAAATGTGTGATTAACATCACAAGCCAACATCAAGAATAGCTTGTGTGGCTAAACCTTCATCAAACAGGCTGATTCGATATCCTTTTTAATTAACACATCTTTCCTGAGTCCTGCACCTCTGTGATGTACTCACCACATCATAGCCAGTAGGCGCTCTGTTTCGCGAGGCCACCACCCCCACACCAGTGATGGGGTCCATGGGCAACTCCGGCAGTGCGTCTGAAAGCTCCCGAACCTCAGGCATCATGGGAGAGTTCTGAGGAAGGGGGGAAAAAAACACAGCTAGAGTTCAGTGCCTCAAGAACTGTCTGATTGGGCTGAAAAGGTCAAGCGAAAAACAGGTCTAATGTAAAAGTTGCCCCTAAGCATAGATCTGTGGTTATGGACCCAGTGCTAATGACTAGTAGCAAGACACACTGTCTGTGGTTAAAGATTACAGGGGGGGGGGGGGTCTTCAACCTTTTCTAGCATGAGGGTTACTTAAAAAAAATATGAAATATGTCACGAGCTACTCATAAAATGTTTTCCTATCTTTTAAATAGGCAGTCTTTGTATTTTCCAGTATGACCTTCTCTATATATTTTTAATTTGATTTTTTTACTCTCAATTTTACAATTATTCATAGAGAACTAAAATGTGATGTCCATGTCAATGGATGAATCACATCCAAAGACCATTTTCTAATGAAAAAAAAATAAACCTGACAAGAGACAGTGTGAGAGAAAGCGAACTACCATTACCATTATGAAGATCAACCCCAGAATAAATTATTCAATTGGAGTGTTGAACCAGCAGGTTCATAGAATGATGATCCCATCTTACATTAAGGGGATTGGAATTGGCCCACTGTTAGACCAGGCAGTGACACAATATACAGTGCCTTCAGAAAGTGTTTACACTCTTGTTGATTTATTCCACATGTTGTTATGTTACAGCCTGATTGGATTCACACAATACCCCATAATGACAAAGTGAACATATTTAGATTCACGTTTGGCAGCAATGGATTGTGTGTAGATTGTACAATATTTACCCATTGTTCTTTTCAAAATTATTCAAGCTCTGTCAAAATTGATTGTTGATCATTGCTAGACAACCATTTTCAGGTATTGCCATATATTTTAAAGCAGATTTAAGTCAAAACTAACTGAAACACTCAGGATCATTCACCGTCTTCTTGGTAAGCAACTCCACTGTATATTTGGCCTTGTGTTTTAGGTTATTGTACTGCTGAAAGGTAAATTCATCTCCCAGTGTCTAGTGGAAAGCAGACTGAACCAGGTTTTCCTCTAGGATGTAGCCTGTGCTAAGTTATATTGAGTTTATTTTTTTATCCTGAAAAACTCACTAGTTCTTAACAATTAAAAGCATATACCCAAAACATGATGCAGCCACCACTATGCTTGAAAATATGGAGTGGTACTCAGTAATGTGTTGCATTTGCCCCAAAGATAACACCTTGAACTCAGGACAAAAAGTGACTTGCTTTACCACATTTTCTGCAGTTTTACTTTAGTGCCTTGTTGCAAACAGGATGGAGTTTTGGAATATTTTAATCCTGTATAAAAGTGTCCTTTTCATTCTGTCAATTAGGTTAGTATTGTCGTTTAACTATAATGTTGTTGATCCATCCTAATTGTTTTCCTATCACAGCCATTAAACTCAGTAACTGTTTTAAAGTCACCATTGGCCTCACGGTGAATTACTGGAGCGGTTTTCTTCATCTCCGGCAACTGAGTTAGGATGGACGCCTGTATATTTGTAGTGACTGGGTGTTTTGATACACTATCCAACATGTAATTAACTTCACTATGCTCAAAGGGATATTCAATGTCTGCTTTTGTATTTTTACACCCATCTTCCAATAGGTGCCCTTCTTTGCGAGTCATTGGAAAACCTTGGTCTTTGTTGTATAATCTGTGTTTGAAATTCACTGCTCGACCTTACGGATAATTACGTGTGTGGGGTACAAAGATGAGGTAGTCAAAATCATGTTTAACACTATTATTGAAATGCAACTTATATATAACTTGGTACACATTTTTACTCCTCAAGTTACTTAGGCGGGATTGAATACTTATTGCCTCAAGACATCGAAGACTTTTAATTTCTAATTAATTTGTACAAATATTGAAAAACTCTACTTTGACGTTATGGGGATATTGTGTGTAGGCCAGCCAGTGACAAATCTAAACGTAATCAATTTTAAATTCAGCCTGTAAAACAACAAAATGTAGAAAAAAGTCGATAGGTGTGCTGTGTATACTTTCTGAAGTTACTGTTTGAACATTTTAAAATGATAAAAACTACAACAACAAAACATATTTGGATCCCACTATTCTCTCTGCTTCTCCTCGATCCAGCAGACGGGTTTCAAACCCAAGAGAAATTTGGCCCAAAAAAAATCATATTCATCTTTGGTCTCAACGGTCTGCATTGACAAATAGATTACCGAGGCCCTTACACAAAGTGCTCCCTTCCTCTGTGCAGACCACAGAATCCCTTCATCACTTCATACAACAAAACAAAGATTCACGACAGCACCTCAGAAACAATGAATAGAACATTAAATCCTATGTTCCAGACAGGCACCTAAAGTCACTAGAGCCAAACGGCACCTGAACATGTTTGAACACCATCTCACCAGTTGCAGACACAACAGTGCAACAAATATGAGTAGGAGGGGACAGGGTACTAGTTTTGACCTCGTCAGCAGAGAAGAGCTCAATTTCACAGAGAGGATGTGGCCTGATTATGACCATTTACCACTGCCTAATAGACAAGACCAGCAGGATTTCACTGATGTTTATCTGAAAGCAAACTTGATCAAATGCTAGTTAACAAAACAAGACCAAAATGTTAGTTGGATTGTTGGAGAAACAACATTGGTCTTGACATGTACTAAGAAAAAGCTGATTCCAATGCTCCGGACAGAAATTACTCAGAGGTAAAAAGGGTAACCTGGCCTCCTTAATAACAAACAGAATCAGATTGCTTTGTAAATGCTTTGCAGAATTAGAGATTGCAAAGAACACTGCCTCGAACAGCGCAGCAAAAAAGGGTTCCACTGATTCACAGATAGGACATGGAATGGAGGACCTGACAGTCTGGGTGTGACGGTTTAAACATTAAAAAAGTTTAATCTCTCCCCACACTGAAAACACAGTGACGTTATCACACAACTACAACTAGCAGGCAGGGCTCTAACGTGCGACAAAATATGTTCCTGGGCGACCAGAAGTTTTATTTTGGGAGCACTAAACAGCCATAAGCACTCCCATTTCGTTGCGTCGGATGTCCTGCATGTCAATGGAGACGTCCACAACGGAGTGGAAACGCAACGGCGGTTGAAGGCTGCGTTGCGAGACGGACACTGCATACTTACATTTTCTTCCCTTCATCTTCAGTCCAGCCAGATCACATTGAAGAACAGGTACTTACCACAGAAGAAGAAAAACATTTGGTTTTCGATTATGGCTTTATGGGATAGCTAGCAACTTGTAAACAGTTACCCATTCATATACGAGTACTAGTGTATTTTAATAGTAAATGTTAAAAATAATACACATTGGCTGTTCAGCCAATTATATTGACCGTTGCCTCCCGCTTAAGTTTATTGTGATGGTAATGACGTTTTTAAAGTTATCATTATTGGGTGGTGGTCGCTAGCTACAATGGTATCTTAAATTTAGCAGACTTGCTAAAAGCTAGGCTTATCTGCTCTTAGAGAAACAAGTAGCAAAACATTATCACCTGAAACAATATATTTATCCTATCGTGAATGAAAAAGGTAATTTTGCAAACTTCCAAAATAAATGTGATCTTTGACGAGAGACAGTCTCTCCTCCCTCTTGCATTACACACACTACACTTGTCTGTTCAGTAGAGTGAAAATAACATAAAAATATTTTTTGTTTACGTACGTAATGAAATACGTCACGATGTAAACGGGCATAACAAGCTGACTACACTGCTCGCTGCAAAATAAATGTAGAAAGCTATGTTATTAAATTATTGCACCGACACTGCTCGCGTGCGCCAACGAATGTCTGTGTTGCCAAGGGCTAAAATAGAAGTCAGTTCTATTTCTGATGCAGATCGAGCTGCAAGTTCTGCCTCTACCATTTCCTCATTGGTTAATAGAAGCAGATACCCACGTGCCATCTCCTCATTGGATATACCCACTTGGGTGACTGAAAGACGAACGAGGTCGGTGGCGGTAATGCACCTAATTTATTAAAGTTGCCAATCGTAATATAAAGTCAAGAGAAGAAAAGGTCTAGAAGGAGGAAAGATGACTAGAAACGATTCGTTTGACCATTTAGGGTATGGATTCATTGTCAGAGTAGAAGACCTTGTGCATTTCAAGGTAAAATAACAACTCAATGTTTATATCCCAGGAAAATTAGCTAGCAACAGCAAGCTAGCTAAACAGGACAAATTTGCTAGCAAGTGCAAGCTAACTAGCTAAAAAAGGTTTAATGCTTTTCGACCTGTCCCCAAATTAATATAATCAGTTCAGAGTTTGTTTTGATATTTTAACCTGCGTGTCATGGTCACGTTTGGTGTGGGGGGACAAAGTAAATGTATGCACGATGGCGCACGCGCACAGCCGGTTTGAGTTCCGTGTCAGGCTTCACTGTACGGTTGTTTCCGAGCGCCCCAGATAAACAAGCAAGTGCAGATTCGTTAGCGCAATGTTCACACCATACTCTACATCGAAACGGCTTGCTTCTAGCCCAACCAGCTCAAAAGATCTGACCCATATTACCCGCGCAACATTATCTTCCTATGGCAGTAGCGGATAACCAGGAAAGCATTTTACATTCATAAACCATGTTATGGGCCGTTCTATAAAAAAACCTAAATTGTATTTGTCACATGCACCGAATCCAACCTTACAGTGAAATGCGTACTTAAAATCCCTTAACCAACAACGAAGTTAAGAAAAGCTACTCGTGCATCGACTTCGTTAACCATTTATTTTAACTTTGTTCAGTCACGTTACCTCATTGGCTAGCTAGCTAACAACCTGGGAACTTTAGCAGTACAGCCAAACATCTGGTGGCACAGAGAAAAGAAAGGGGATATCTTCTTCAGGAGATCAATGATCATAGCAATGAATGGATGAATGACTGATTTCTTGCATGTCATCACTCAAACTTTACGCTTTTAAAAGGGACCGTGTTCAATTTTCAATGACCTGCATCGCAATAGGAAAATAGTGCTTTGATACAATGTAGAAACCTAATATGATATTTCAATGACAGAAATTCGTATCAACGTTTTAGCTTTTATAGTAAACAAATATATTTTTTTGTGAATTTAATCTTGGTGGGCAGGCTTTCATAGTTAAAAAATATTAGTTAAGTGTTACATATTAGTTTTGGGGGAACAACACATGCTTTAAACATCGAATTCGATCTAGGCTGTATCTCAATCAAATTAAAAATATATTTTCTGTGGTTTTCATAACTAAGTTAGGCGCATCATTGCTCCCAATATTTATTTTTAATTTAAAGCCCTGCGAAACAGGTCCCGATCATTATCATCATCATCGTAAAGGGAGAAAACGTCAACAAATATGTAGTAAGAGGTAAGAGGGGATATGCATCTCTCTAGTTGTCTGACACGGATATAAAGTCCTCTGTGTTTATCGTGGTTAATTAAAAGCTAAGGGGGAAATACACCGATTACAGATATCAGTGCAGTTGATATGCCTTTGTGAGTTGAGGTAATTTGCTAAATGAAGAACCGTATGTGCCATTTGAGCTGCGACTCGTGCTACTGAAACAAGTGTTTCTCCCTCATCAATAACACTGTGCACCTTTTACTCTGAAACAAGTGTGTCTCCCTCATCAATATCACTGTGCACCTTTTACTCTGAAACAAGTGTCTCCCTCATCAATAACACTGTGCACCTTTTACTCTGAAACAAGTGTGTCTCCCTCATCAATATCACTGTGCACCTTTTACTCTGAAACAAGTGTCTCCCTCATCAATATCACTGTGCACCTTTTACTCTGAAACAAGTGTCTTCCTCATCAATATCACTGTGCACCTTTTACTCTCTTTTCAACAGGTTGTTATTAGCCTTCACCAAAATGGGAGTTGAGACAAAAACAGCATTAGAAAGCCAATATTCTTCCCCTTTTTTTAAAAATCAGTAGATACCCACATCTGGTGGTTTCTTTTGCCCTGCGTTTGATTTGGGAGTTTAATCTTGGTGTTCTTTTGTTAAACATGAAACAACGTAGGCTCCTTGACGAATGTAAACAGTATTTGCCTTAAAACATTTTTGCTGCATATTTCAGTCTGGAACCTGTCTAGGTTTAGGGGGAGGGGGTTGTCACCTATTCTAAAAACGGCACACTAGAGCAGTTTACACAAATAAAAGCCTAAAAATATTCCAAAACCACAGCTCTTAGTTGGAACACATATTTCCCTACTTTTATAAACCAGTACATTTTTAATTGGAGTTAAAGCTGTGGTGATTTGGTAGAAATGTAGCTCGTCTACAGTTCTCTTTGTGTATCCCATCCTTTCTTATAGACCCAATGGGAGGTTGGGTGCGCAGCACGCTGGTGTCTGTAGAGGGAGTGGTCAGATCCAATCTGACTGAGACACGTAACGGAGGGGAAAAAGAGAATGTAGGGAGAAGAACTGTGAACACTTGGCTAGGTTTATTTTTCATGTCAGTTGTCGAAGCAGTGTCCAGATGCACAAGCCTACTGTATGCCTGTGGTAGTACTTCATCCCAGCTGTCATTCCAGGCAATAGGATTTCACATACTTTATGTTGGATTTTCCCCTTTTGTCCTCTCTTTTTAAGTGGGCTGAATATTGAGACTTGGGGGGGGGGCATCAAAACATAGCAGCATATTAATGAGAGCTGAACTCTTTGGAGTTCGCACAGAGCAGGCAACACACTCTGGAGGCTACCTAGGCAACCCGGGGCCCTCCCGCCTGGCATCTCCTAGGCAACCCGGGGCCCTCCCGCCTGGCATCTCCTTGGCTACCCGGCTCCCTTGCCAAAACAACTGACATAAAGAGGCCGTGTCAACTTGGTGAGGTAAACAAAAGGAGTTCGAGGCAAAGGGAACAACTGATGTGAAATGTACACCACAGGTTTAGGAGGGGACAGACACCCCCCCAAGTCACTGGAGTTGAAGCAGCTGATGGTGACAGGCTAGAGAGAGCAACCTGTCAAGTGACTTGGTGGCAGGCACCTGACAGTGACAGATATATTAGGCTACTGTACAACCTTGTTAACTCACTCATTCACAGAACCAGGAAGAAGCCGGACATCATAGCCGTACACACAAGAATGTGCCTAAACAGTGAGAACAAATGCCTAGTGCCTGGTATAGCATGTAGGAATCCAGCATTTGTCAACAGCAGAGGTTAAGTGGGTCGCTGGGCTAGCCAAGAAGCTCAAATGCACAACTCACCCATATATGCACAAGCAGGGGGGTCCGACCATGGTCGCCACACATTACACTGTTGTTCACTATGTACATACCACTCACATGTGTGGCTGCTAATGGGGCGAAGCAGAGTCCTATCTGAATTCCTCTTGTGAAAAAAGACATTGCTAAGGAGACAGGGAGGAACGCGACTGCCAACATTGCAGAGACCATCCAGGCGCTGTATCTCTGCTTACAGTAACAGGAGCTGAACAGCAAGTGAACACACTTGACACACACACACAGAGAGAGAGAGCCTGGAATGTGTCATTAACAGGCCTAGATTAGTTTGAGAGCAAGGACAGTTAGAATAGGTAGTGAGTTAAGTAGTCAGCTTGCATTAGGCTAGCTTTGGTCCTCACATGAAGAAAACAAAAACAGCCTACATAACCTTATAGAGTAGGACTTTCCAACAATTGGCTTCCTTGCCCCCTTTTTCTGAAGAGAAACTCAAACATCAATTTAAGTGTTACGTCAACTGCTTGGGCAAATGTAGTAAACGGAAACTACCCAAATGTTATGCTCTCACAACAGTTACGTGAAATCATGAGTCACTTCCTCAAGAACCAGTTCCTCATTTAGCTCAAAGCAGGTATGTGAAATGATGGGTCACTTCCTCAAGAACCAGTTCCTCATTTAGCTCAAAGCAGGTATGTGAAATGATGGGTCACTTCCTCAAGAACCAGTTCCTCATTTAGCTCAAAGCAGGTATGTGAAATGATGGGTCACTTCCTCAAGAACCAGTTCTTCATTTAGCTTCCCTCCTCTCGCATATTATTAAAATTAACATAAAGAAAACTACCGCGTGCAAGATGGAAGGGGAGGAATACCAAAATGTCTCAGCATTCCAAACAAAAAGGCGTAGGCTACCAACACATCTTAATTGAAAGTAGTGGCTACTTTGTTTAAAATCTGTATATTGAGGTCTTTCAATGTGTAACTCATATTAATTTACCCATTTGTAATACCGGACAATGACTTACCATACGCACAACTTCCTCTCCCTTCGTGTAAGAATCATGTCTGAGGCTAAATCCAATGAATTGCTGAACAAGTGTCAGCTAAAATGAGCAAGGTCCATCATCAGATTTTAATTACTTTTCTGCACAGAGATGGTTCTCAAGCATTTAGCCTTGCCTACCTCATGTAGGACAAGTAAACACGTACACCCCAGTAAAGATGATCAAACCTTTCAAACTGAACAAATCCAGCAACAACATCCCAGAACAAATTAATATAGTAACTAGGTATTCTGTATGCCTTGGCAGAGCACCAAGCACTGACTACAGATACCAGACCAAAAACGAATTTACCAGCTATCCCTGCATTTTGCAAATTGTAATGACTCCAATTTGGCTATTACATTTAAATTCTTACAAAACTGTTTACAAAATGTGCCAATCACATTCAATAGGCCTAGATAGGAAGAAGTATGCATTTCTGTTTTTAAAAGTTAGGTGGCTGATACAAAGAGTTTGAGACTAAACTGCAAGTATACTTAGCTGTAGACTCACTCAACTCAAGAGTAAATGCCTGCATCTCTTGGCTGTTTACTATTTTATCTGAGGCCTCAACAATATTCTGAGTGACCCGAATGCCATGCAAAGGAATACCATTATAGCTTATCTATATACACTTTCTTGCCAACAAATAGGCACAAGATTGCAGAATACCTTGCTTGGTGTGCATGAGAGTAAATATCTTCATTGTGTGTGTAGCCAGCACAATTTCCTTGGATAAAAAACAACAACAACAATGTTGTAGGACTGAATGCACTGTGTAGGAAACTAACTAAATAAGTGGCCTGCTGTATTGACTGGGAACCTAGCCTACCTAGAGACCTAGCTAGCTAGCTTCCTCCAACTAAATATAGTTAGTTCGTGAGCTAGGTCACGTTAGTAAATATATATATATATATGGCTGTAGAAAGACATACGCTGCTAACTATAGCAGCGAAAGTTACTCTTTGATAAGAGAATGCTTGCTAGCTGATTGTGTGAGTCCTTGACATTGGCACGGAGCTTAACGTTAGCAAAACATCGGCAGGCAGCTAACGAACACAGCCAGTGCTAGCTAGCTACTTAGCTAACGTGTTCGTTCACATTTCTAACTTAACGAGGTAACTAAAAGTCTATTAAAATAACCAACACGGCTTGCCATAATATGGTAACAGTAGAACTGGTTAATTAAGTTAGTAAACAAAGCTAGCAAGCTAACGAACGTTTAGCATCTTTGGCTGCGAAACAACGAAAGACAAAGTTAGCATGCACCATCGGTAGCTAGTTACGTTAGCAGGTTAATTATGCAAAGCAAAATTAGCAACAATATACAATCCATATATATATATATTACTCCAAATGTGTCACCATCTCGTTAAAAATCTCTCGTATAGACTTAACTGTTACTCGCGGCACAGTGTCCCTCCTTTTCAGACAAAAGCATCTTTTCATGACCACAGAAGCAGCAGGGGAGGGCTAGCAGTAGTGCTACAAGCCGCGGTCTCGTTCGAGGCCACCGCGGAGAGAAGCAGATGCTAACTACTTAAGCAGCTAAGCTAACTAGCTAGTTTGCAAGCTAACTAATCGATTTCTTACCCAGTGAGGCCCAACAATTCAGATTTTTTTTTTTAAACAATCTTGGTTTAGACTTTCTATCTTCTTTTCTTCTTCTCCCCCTTTTTCGGGAATTACAGCCGCAAGAAATGCATCCTTTGTGGGATGTTAGCTAACCCCCCCCCCCAACGAGTTGATTTACTGAGCATTTAGGTGACTGAGATTATAGCTAGCGGATTCTAATAGCTGCCATTTGTGGACATTGCAGTGAGAGAATGAGGGAGTGTACCAAGGCAGAAGTGATATGGTAATATCCTCCTCCCTCCCTGCTCATGTTTGTTTTTGTTTTGTGACGGACATATCTTCTCATATGCTTCTGATGGAAAATGTACTGTCATATTGTTTTCCTTTTAATTTAAAAATCAAATCAAATGTATTTACATAGCCCTTCTTACATCAGCTGATGTCATAAAGTGCTGTACAGAAACCCAGCCTAAAACCCCAAACAGCAAGCAATACAGGTGTAGAAGTACGGTGGCTAGGAAAAACTCCCTAGAAAAGCCAAAACCTAGGAAGAAACCTAGAGAGGAACCAGGCTCTTCTGGCTGTACCGGGTGGAGATTATAACAGAACATGTCCAAGATGTTCAAATGTTCATAGATGACCAACAAGGTCAGATAATACAATCACAGTGGTTGTCGAGGATGGTCAGCACCTCAGGAGTAAATGTCAGTTGGCTTTTCATAGTCGATCATTCAGAGTATCTCTACCCCTCCTGCTGTCTCTAGAGAGTTGAAAACAGCAGGTCTGGGACAGATAGCACGTCCGGTGAACAGGTCAGGGTCCCATAGCCGCAGGCAGAACAGTTGAAACTGGAGCAGCAGCACGGCCAGGTGGACTGGGGACAGCAAGGAGTCATCAGGCCAGGTAGTCCTGAGGCATGGTCCTATGGCTCAAGTCCTGTAAAAGAGAGAGAATTAGAGAGAGCATACTTAAATTCACACAGGACACCAGATAAGACAGGAGAAATACTCCAGATATAACAGACTGACCCTAGCCCCGACAAATAAACTACTGCAGCATAAATACTGGAGGCTGAGACAGGAGAGGTCGGGAGACCCCAGGGCCAAAAAGGCAGGATATAACCCCACCCACTTTGCCAAAGCACAGCCCCCACACCACTAGAGGGATACATTCAACCACCAACTTACCATCCTGAGAAAAGGCAGAGTTCAGCCCACAAAGATCTCTGCCACGTCACAACCCAAGGGGGGGGGGGGGCAACCCGGACAGGAAGATCACATCAGTGACTCAACCCACTCAAGTGATGCACCCCTCCTAGGGACGGTATGGAAGAGCACCAGTAAGCCAGTGACTCAGCCCCTGTAATAGGGTTAGAGGCAGAGAATCCCAGTGGAGAGAGGGGAACTAGCCAGGCAGAGACAGCAAGGGCGGTTCATTGCACAAGCGCCTTTCCATTCACCTTCACATTCCTGGGCCAGACTACACTCAATCATAGGACCTACTGAAGAGATGAGTCCTAATAATTTCCTTCCCCATTATTAGTTTATGTCCATATTCAGCTACAATCTGAGTTAGACCTAGCCTTTGATCATGACTCAGTTCCATTACACATAAGAGTCAATGGACAAAGGCATCTTCTGTATGGGGGAGTTACTGTGTTTTGTAACAGATCGCCAAACAACCTATGGGAACATCCCTTTCACATGATGTGATTGAGATGCTTAATATCAAAGAACTTTACAGTCACGTCACACCCTTACTATATCCACGTGACCTGTCACTATGGACGGGTCAGCTGACAACATCAGCAAAACATGGAAGGACAGCTTCAATGGGGGGCAGAAGTATTTTATTTTTATTTAACTAGGCAAGTCAGATAAGAACAACTTCTTATTTACAATGATGGCCTACACCAGCTAAACCTGACGACGCTGGGCCAATTGTGCGCCGCCCAATCATGGCTGGGTGTGATACAGCCTGGATTTGAACCAGGGTGTCTGTAGTGACGCCTCTAGCACTGAGATGCAGTGCCTTAGACCACTGCACCACTCAGGAGCCCAAAAATATGCTTGAGTTGTGGTTCTGGATGGCCAGATAGCTACCAACAATGATAAGAAACTGCCATGGTTCTCGATGGCCAGATAGCTACCAACAATGATAAGAAACTGCCATGGTTCTGAATGGCCAGATAGCTACCAACAATGACAAGAAACTGCCATGGTTCTGAATGGCCAGATAGCTACCAACAATGATAAGAAACTGCCATGGTTCTGGATGGCCAGATAGCTACCAACAATGACAAGAAACTGCCATGGTTCTGGATGGCCAGATAGCTACCAACAATGACAAGAAACTGCCATGGTTCTGGATGGCCAGATAGCTACCAACAATGATAAGAAACTGCCATGGTTCTGGATGGCCAGATAGCTACCAACAATGACAAGAAACTGCCATGGTTCTGGATGGCCAGATAGCTACCAACAATGATAAGAAACTGCATGGTTCTGGATAGCCAGATAGCTACCAACAATGATAAGAAACTGCCATGTGGGGAATCGTAAGTGACTCGTTTCAGCTAGTTTAATCTTGTTCTTGATACCATTTCTTGTTATGAGGTGTTTTGACGGATTTCATGTCAATGCTAACATGCAAAAAATCCCTAGCTAGTTAGCTAAAGCATTTCGCTACACTCGCATTAACATCTGCTAACCATGTGTATGTGACAAAATAAAATTTGATTTGATTTTTAACCAACAACTGTAACAATGTATTTGAGAGACAACAAGTTTACATGTTGTCAACATTCTATGCCATCCATCTGTTTTGCCCCATAGTTGCATGTGTCGGTTGCTAAACAACCAACCTGTCTATAAAAGGCAGTGTGGCGTGACATACTGTCTTTTCTTCACTCATGTCGGGCGGCAGGGTAGCCTAGTAGTTAGAGTGGAGGAGCGGCAGGGTAGTCTAGTAGTTAGAGTGGAGGGTAGCCTAGTAGTTAGAGTGGAGGGGCGGCAGGGTAGCCTAGTAGTTAGAGTGGAGGGGCGGCAGGGTAGTCTAGTAGTTAGAGTGGAGGGGCGGCAGGGTAGCCTAGTAGTTAGAGTGGAGGAGCGGCAGGGTAGTCTAGTAGTTAGAGTGGAGGGGCGGCAGGGTAGTCTAGTAGTTAGAGTGGAGGGGCGGCAGGGTAGCCTAGTAGTTAGAGTGGAGGGGCGGCAGGGAAGCCTAGTAGTTAGAGTGGAGGAGCGGCAGGGTAGTCTAGTAGTTAGAGTGGAGGGGCGGCAGGGAAGCCTAGTAGTTAGAGTGGAGGAGCGGCAGGGTAGTCTAGTAGTTAGAGTGGAGGGGCGGCAGGGTAGTCTAGTAGTTAGAGTGGAGGGGCGGCAGGGTAGCCTAGTAGTTAGAGTGGAGGGTAGCCTAGTAGTTAGAGTGGAGGGGTGGCAGGGTAGTCTAGTAGTTAGAGTGGAGGCAGGGTAGCCTAGTAGTTAGAGTGGAGGGGCATCAGGGTAGCCTTGTAGTTAGAGTGGAGGGGCATCAGGGTAGCCTTGTAGTTAGAGTGGAGGGGCGGCAGGGTAGCCTAGTAGTTATATTCTTATTTATTTAACTAGGCAAGTCAGTTAAGAACAAATTCTTATTTTCAATGACGGCCTAGGAACAGTGGGTTAACTGCCTGTTCAGGGGCAGAACGACAGATTTTGCACCTTGTCAGCTTGGGGATTTGAACTTGCAACCTTTCGGTTACTAGTCCAATGCTCTAACCACTAGGCTAGTAGTTAGAGTGGAGGGGCGGCAGGGAAGCCTAGTAGTTAGAGTGGAGGGGCGGCAGGGTAGCCTAGTAGTTCGAGTGGAGGGGCGGCAGGGTAGCCTAGTAGTTAGAGTGGAGGGGCGGCAGGATAGCCTAGTAGTTAGAGTGGAGGGGCGGCAGGGTAGCCTAGTAGTTAGAGTGGAGGGGCGGCAGGGTAGTCTAGTGGTTAGAGTGGAGGGGCGGCAGGGTAGCCTAGTAGTTAGAGTGGAGGGGCGGCAGGGTAGCCTAGTGGTTAGAGTGTAGGGGCGGCAGGGTAGTCTAGTGGTTAGAGTGTAGAGGCGGCAGGGTAGCCTAGTAGTTAGAGTGGAGGGGCGGCAGGGTAGCCTAGTAGTTAGAGTGGAGGGGCGGCAGGGTAGCCTAGTGGTTCGAGCGTTGGACTAGTAACCGGAAGGTTGCCAGTTCCAACCACCGAGCTGACAACATTTACATTTAAGTCATTTAGCAGACGCTCTTATCCAGAGCAGAATGACTGTTCCTAGGCTGTCATTGAAAATAAGAATTTGTTCTTAACTGACTTGCCTGGTTAAATAAAGGTCAAATATATAATGTTTTACATTACAAGATTACTTTTTAAAAACATGTTTTTTTTTGTTTTGCGTTCTACCCTTCGGCCTAGTGTGTTTTCATCATCACATGCTAACCAGCCCTTAATCATAGCAACATTACACTTTCCTCCCCACTCCTCACAGGAAAGTCTTGAGTTGCATACACCTTGCCCGGTTAGGGTGTCGAGTGCCTACTTTGCTGCAACAAGAACTGTTTGTCAAACA
The DNA here is from genome assembly GCF_021184085.1 of Oncorhynchus gorbuscha. Classification (NCBI taxonomy): domain Eukaryota; kingdom Metazoa; phylum Chordata; class Actinopteri; order Salmoniformes; family Salmonidae; genus Oncorhynchus; species Oncorhynchus gorbuscha. The sequence continues at coordinate 80,038,390 of NC_060183.1, read as the reverse complement.
GAACAGTTTTCGTGGGGATAACATCAAAAGGGGGAGCTGTCTCGAAGCCGAGACCGGCACATTGGATTACCAACGCAGTGTCAAAATGAATACGCTGCAGCAGGTAGAACAACTCCACATGGCATGGTAGCACACTCCACCAGGGGTATGGCCACTTCATGGGCCTCGTTCAGAGGGGCCTCCCCTAGACTCTATCTGTGCTGCTGCAAGTTGGGCAACGCCCATGACTTTCATGAGGTACTACAGACTCAATGTTATGTTCACACCATCAGTGGGATCTGTGGTTCCGGCACACTCTCTCAACTCAGATAAGTGAGCGTACCGTGAACCTTGTACTTACTTACTTATCAACCATCAGTGAGATTGGATGTTCTATACAAAGGCTTTCCACTCTTGGTGCTGTTGCACCTCGTGTTGTAAGTTCTAGCTTTCAGCTTGCCGTGTGTATACCACAGTTGAAATGTTGAAATGTTGTGTTAATTTTGTGTTACTCTCTTGGGGTAATTATGTTCCTTCTGTAGCTCAGTCTGTAGCTCAGTAGCTTGGCGCTTGGTGCTTGTAACGCCAGGGTAGTGGGTTCGATTCCCGGGACCACCCATACGTAGAATGTATGCACACATCACATGACTGTAAGTCGCTTTGGATAAAAAAAGCGTCTGCTAAATGGCATATATATATTATATTATATTATTATATTATATATTATCCTGTGGTGGATACAAGGACGTCCCAGAGATTCATCTGGGTTTAATTTAAATGGTGAGTTATCCTACTCTGTTGTCCGAACGACCTCTTTCACACAGCCTCTGATAGGTCGTTTGGTTCCAAGAACGAAAGAGAACGTTGGGTTACGGATGTAACCTCAGTTCTCTGAGAAGAGTAACAAGTCGCCAACCTTTCATGTTGTTCGAGTGAAGTAATAGACAGTATGTCACTCCACACGGCCTTCTATAGTGACAGGTGACATGCGTACAGTAAGTGTGTGGCGTGACTGTGAACATCTTTGATATTAACCGTCTTCATCACATCTTGTGAAGGGGAAGGAGTTCCCGTAGGTTGTTTGGCGACCCATTAAAACCAAGGTTACATCCATAACCCAGCGTTTTGTTAAGAGCCGTGTTGACGCTCGATCTCAACATCAACATGCATCACCTGTGGTACCTTTTCTTTCATATCAGCGAGGAAGGCCAAAAAAGATAATCAAGGACATCAACCACCCCGAGCCACTGCCTGTTCACCCTGTTCTCATCCAGAAGGCGAGGTCAGTACAGGTACATCAAAGTTGGGACCGAGAGACTGAAAAACAGCTTTTATCTCAAGGCCATCAGACTGTTAAATAGCTGGCTAGCACCCGGTTACTCAGCCCTGCACTTTCAGGCTGCTGCCCTATAGACATAGACACGGAATCACTGGTCACTTTAATTATGGAACACTGGTCACTTTAATAATGGAACACTGGTCACTTTAATAATGTTTACATACTGCTTTACTCATCTCATATGTATATGCTGTATTCTATTCTACTGTAGTTTAGTCAATGCCACTCTGACATTGCTCGTCCTGACATTTATATATTTCTTAATTCCATTATTTTACATTTAGATGTGTGTACTGTAGTGTATTTTTAGATTCTACTGCACTGTTGGAGCTAGGAACACAAGCGTTTGATTTGATTTGATTTGAAGCATTTCGCTACACCTGCAATAACATTGCTAAATATGCGTATGTAACCAATTACATTTGATTTGATTCATAGGGTTAGGGTTCCCACACGGCCTTATATTCATCACTTTAAACAATGCTACTTAATATACCCTACATTACTCATCTCATATGTATATACTGTACTCTATATCATCTACTGCATCTTTATGTAATACATGTATCACTAGCCACTTTAAATTATGCCACTTTGTTTACATACCCTACATTATTCATCTATATGTTTATGTATATACTGTACTCGATACCATCTACTGCATCTTTATGTAATACATGTATCACTAGCCACTTTAAACTATGCCACTTTGTTTACATACCCTACATTATTCATCTATATGTTTATGTATATACTGTACTCGATACCATCTACTGCATCTTTATGTAATACATGTATCACTAGCCACTTTAAACTATGCCACTTTGTTTACATACCCTACATTACTCATCTCATATGTATATACTGTACTCGATACCATCTACTGCATCTTGCCGATGCTGCTCTGTACCATCACTCATTCATATATCTTTATGTACATATTCTTTATCCCTTTACACTTGTGTGTATAAGGTAGTAGTTTTGGAATTGTTAGGTTAGATTACTCGTTGGTTATTACTGCATTGTCGGAACTAGAAGTACAAGCATTTCGCTACACTCGCATTAACATCAGCTAACCATGTGTGTTGTTACAAATACATTTGATTTGATTTTTGATTTAATCTTACAACGCTTGTTTACGGAAGACAGAAGGGACTACCTGTGCTAATTAGCTATCTGCGTCTCCGAACACCTGTGTGTAAACGGTAGATTCACATCACAAATGTTTTGTCACTGAAATACTGTTGCCTGCAACTACTACTAATGCAACATTAACAAATGTTGGTCCCATGTTTCATGGGCTGTAATGGAATATCACATAAAATGTTCCACATTCACAAAAAGCTTTTTCTCTAAAATGATGTGCACAAATTTGTTTTACATCCCTGTTTGTGAGCATTTCTCCTCCGTTAAGATAATCTATCAAACCTGACAGGTGTGGCATATCAAGAAGCTGATTAAACAGCATGATCATTACACAGGTGCACCTTGTGCTGGGGACAATAAAATACCACTTTAAAATGTGCAGTTTTGTCTCATGACGCAATGTCACAGATGTCTCAAGTTTTGAGGGAAGAGTTCAATTGGCATGCTGACTGCAGGAATGTCTACCAGATAATGTAATGTTCATTTCTCTACCATAAGCTGACTCCATTGTCGTTTTAGAGAATTTGACAGTACATCCAACAGGCCTCCCAAACGCAGACCACGTGTAAACCTGCCAGCTCAGGACCTCCACATCTGGCTTCTTCACCTTCGGGATCATCCAAGGAGCGGTGCTGAAGAGTATTCTGATTGGCTGGGCCTGGCTCCCAAGTGGTTGGGCCTGGATGCCAAGTGGGTGGGCCTATGCCCTCCCAGGCCCCATGACTGCACCCCTAACCAGTCATGTGAAATCCATATTTTAAGGCCTAATTAACTTATGTCAGTTGATCTGTAACTCAGTAAAAATCTTTGAAATTGTTGCATTTATATTACTGTTAAGCAGATTTTGATGTGATATGAAAGTAAAGGGATTTATGTTTCTAGAACCATACCGCAATTGAGAATTGATTCATGTTTAGATAGAATGTTTGGCTGTTTTGTCTTCCAGAGCCAGTTCACCATTTAAACAGAACATGTAATATCCTTGGACTAAGAAGAAACGTATATATTGAGCTAAGGTAGAACAAACTAAAAATGGTCGCCTAACAGGAAGTAATTTGTCACGCCTTGGTCATTGTATTTAGTGTTTTTGTTATATGTTTGGGTAGGCCAGGGTGTGACATGGGTTTATATGTTGTATTTGTATTGGGGTTTGTATTATTTGGGATTGCGGCTGATTAGGGGTGTGTCTAGTTAGGCTTGGCTGCCTGAGGCGATTCTCAATCAGAGTCAGGTGCTTGTCGTTGTCTCTGATTGGGAACCGTATTTAGGTAGCCTGAGTTCGTGTTGTATTTTGTGGGTGTTTGTTCCTGTCTCTGTGTTGTAGTCACCAGATAGGCTGTAATTAGTTTCACGGTCCGTTCTGTTGTTTTTTTGTATTTAGTTCAGTTATTTCATGTACCGCGATACTTTCATTAATTGTCATGAGTAACCTACACGCTGCATTTCGGTCTGACTCTCTTCATTCAACAGACGAACGCAGTTACATTATTTGTTTGCTTGGCTGGCTGATTGGTTGCTTGCTTGGCTGACTGATTGGTTGCTTGCTTGGCTGACTGACTGGTTGGTTGAATGAAAAACACAAACCGACAACACCAATGCAATGCATTAGACCAAAACACACATACACACAGGTATGATGATGATGGAGCTATTCTATCATTTGTAGTTTAGTCTACCAATAGAGTAATAATTGCAAGACTATACCCAGCTAGCACATAATGTTCTGAGAACCATATATTTCTCAGAGCTTGGCGAGAGTGTGGCTGTCCTATGGTTATTTTACATACAACATTCCTATAACGTTTTGTTATTTGTTCTATTTAAAGTAATGACTTATTGGTCAGAGAACGTTAAGAAGCAGCGTTCTTCTGTGGGAATTTCAGTACTTCAACATAATGTTTTCTACAGGTTTCCTCATGGTTATATTTAAATTCATGTTCTCGGGAAAATTAAAGACAACTTTCCATAAAAAAAATATTTAAAAAACAGTATAATGTTCAAAGAACATTCTAAGAATGTTATTTTATAACATATACATTCCGTTGTCAACATCAACAAAACACTCTATGTCCTCTATCTTGTTAAGTGTGTTATTGGTCACACTTGATCTTAATGTGTATAAGACAGTAGTTTAGGAATTGTTAGTTAGATTACTTGTTGGTTATCACTGCATTGTCGGATCTAGAAGCACAAGCATTTCGCTACACTCGCATTAACATCTGCTAACCATGTGTATGTGACAAATACAATTTGATTTGATTTTGTGTGCTTTGAAATGGGGTCTGTTTGAATAGGCTGAAATGAACCGCTTTGTGTTAGTTAAAAAAACAAAAACATGGCATGCTAACTCCATCCTGGTGGAGAAGTGGACTAATTCCATAGATGGAGAGCAGAAGAGCATATTGTTTGAAATCTCACTGACACAATAAAGAATGAATGTATTTGCCTAAGCCAGGGGTCTCCAACTTTTTCTAGCGTGAGCCAGCTTCAAATAGGCACATTCTTCTTCTCTCCCTGCAACTCTTCCTCAGGTCCTTAGTGTGTACAAGAGAAAGTAGTACACTATGTATGTTCTGTCAATATAATTTATATTTTCCCAAATAATTTTTTCTCAGTTACATTTTTTTCTGGTTTTAGATTTGTTTTTCACTCTGAAATTGACACTCGTTCATAGAGAAACATTGGCTGTTCGGAGTCCTTATAAATGCTTAAATCACACCAGAATACCTTTTTTTATAGGTCTTGTAGAAAACAAACACATTTTGATTTGAGTGTAATTCCCCTTTAATTGCACATCTAGCAGAGAGAGTAATGTGCTGTCTAATGTGCCGGTCAGTTAGGAACAAATTAGGAAAATTAGCAAACTAGGAACAAATTCTTATTTACAATGACGGCCCACAAATGGCAGAGTTGACAAATAACAGATACTGTAACGATATGCGCTGAGAGTCGGGAAGCAAGTTCAGGGAGGGAGGGAGTGTTTTAATAACTAAACACAACATAATACGCAACAAGACCACTAACAGCACACAGAAATGAAACAATGACGCCTTGGGAAGGAACCAAAGGGAGTGACATATATAGGGAAAGCAATCAGGGAGTCCAGGTGAGTCTGACGACGCACAGGTGCGCGTAACGATGGTGACAGGTGTGGGCCAGAGGACACACACGTGACATATACAAATGATATACTTGCTCATGATATACTTCTGCCAGGTAAGACTACTTTGCAGTTAACATTTTATTGAGAAGGTTTTGGGGGAAAGTATTTCTGTCAACCGACAGGATGGTTATCACATCAACTGGCTACACACATGGACAGTGATAAACAAAGGTTTTGGGGGAAAGTATTTCTGTCAACCGACAGGATGGTTATCACATCAACTGGCTATACACATGGACAGTGATAAACAAATGCGTGATACAGACAAGTGCAATAATGCTGGAAATTAAATTAGCAGATATCGTTTTAGGTTTTAGAAATGTACAATCCCAGAGCAGGTGCAATTTTCATTAACATTCTCAGAACATTCCTGCAACCTAGAAATGTACAATCCCAGAGCAGGTGCAATTTTCATTAACATTCTCAGAACATTCCTGCAACCTAGAAATGTACAATCCCAGAGCAGGTGCAATTTTCGTTAACATTCTCAGAACATTCCTGCAACCTAGAAATGTACAATCCCAGAGCAGGTGCAATTTTCATTAACATTCTCAGAACATTCCTGCAACCTAGAAATGTACAATCCCAGAGCAGGTGCAATTTTCATTAACATTCTCAGAACGTAAAAAACGTATGACTTCGTTCCCAATTCCAATGGGAAACCAAAAACGCACGTTCCTACAACTTCCAAGGAATCAAATGTGCTAGCTGGGTAATGTTATAATTACAGCACTATTAACAGTATGTCTCCTACTAAGAAAAAATGGTAGAATAGGTAGGTTATAGTATACAATGCATACATGTCCCAATCCATCTACACTGCATGCCCTTCAGAAATGTAAAACCCTTTATGATGATTGATAGAAAAATGATCAATAAAACTAATGGAGGGAGAAGGTGTCAGGAGAACAATATGCACCTGTAAGCGGAGTAAGACTGACACTCACCAATCACAACGGATGATCCCCCCCCCCCTATCCAGAAATGTAGGCCAAACAATAAACATGACACCCGTCACACACCCCTGAATGTGGGTACCCATATTAGCTTGTCACTTAGACCTAATCCCTCAACAGGACACATTTACTGAGCTCAGTGTTAAATCAATTTCTCTCTCGATCCTCCATTTCTTTCCATTTCCCTGCCTCATGCTTTCATCTGTCTATACTATGACATTGACTCCACCCCTCTCCACCTCTACTGTGACATTGACTCCACCCCTCTATACTATGACATTGACTCCACCCCTCTATACTATGACATTGACTCCACCCCTCTCTACCTCTACTGTAATGTTGACTCCACCCCTCTCTATCTCTACTGTGACGTTGACTCCACCCCTCTCTACCTCTACTGTAATGTTGACTCCACCCCTCTCTATCTCTACTGTGATGTTGACTCCACCCCTCTCTCCCTATACTATGACGTTGACTCCACCCCTCTCTACCTATACTATGACATTGACTCCACCCCTCTCTACTATGACGTTGACTCCACCCCTCTCTACCTATACAATGATGTTGACTCCACCCCTCTCTACCTATACTATGATGTTGACTCCACCCCTCTCTACCTATACTATGATGTTGACTCCACCCCTCTCTACCTATACTATGACGTTGACTCCACCCCTCTCTACTTATACTATGACGTTGACTCCACCCCTCTCTACCTATACTATGATGTTGACTCCACCCCTCTCTACCTATACTATGATGTTGACTCCACCCCTCTCTACTATGAACATTATTGTATTATGTTATTACTTTGAGATTGTGTGCATACATTTTTATTTTTTCAAAAAAATCATTTTAGCCTTTTATTTAACTAGGCAAGTCAGTTAAGAACAAATTCTTATTTTTAATGACGGCCTAGGAACAGTGTGTTAACTGCCTTGTTCAGGGGCAGAACCACAGATTTTTATTTGTCAGCTCAGGGGATTCGATCTAGCAACCTTTCAGTTACTAGTCCAATGCTCTAACCACTAGGCTGCCCTGCCGCCCAGTGTGTGTGTGTGTGTGTGTGTGTGTGTGTGTGTGTGTGTGTGTGTGTGTGTGTGTGTGTGTGTGTGGGAGTGCATGGGAGTAGGAGAGAGATGTGAACACCAGGCAACCTTCACTCATCCTTTACAATCTCTTTACTAACTGTTGATAATCTCATCAGCAGAAGGTCTATTCTTCGGATCCCATTCAGCACTAACAGGATTGGTGTAATCTACCCTGTGGCTAATCTCAGAGTCAATATCAAGCTAAAACACTGCTGTTTTTATACAGACCGGTGTTAGGGGTTGCTAGAATCTCCTCTGTCTCAGCATGTTAAAATACTGTACTTTTATTCAAACAACAACTAAGATTTTGCTCCATTTTGACTATCTACATGTTTTTTTATTTAAACACGGGCCAAATTTGAGATACATCTTGTTAACTACTCTATGTATAAGCATACTTTGATTTTCTCTTGGGAGAAATGAAAAATATTAATTGAGGGGACACTTGACCTTGTCGTTAGCTATAATGTGTACTATGGATAAAATAATGACGATTAGCACCCTACCTTTACAACGTGTCAGAATTGAAGTAACATCCCGAAACATTGTCTTGAAGAGCCGGGTAGATCTGCAGGTCCACATACTGTAGAACTCCAAGGTGCAAACACACACACACACACACACACACACACACACACACACACACACACACACACACACACACACACACACACACACACACACACACACACACACACACACACACACACACACACACACACACACACACACACACACACACACACACACACACACACACACACACACACACACACACACACACACACACACACACACACACACACACACACACACACACACACACACACTACTGTATATATATATATACAAAAGTATGTTGACACCCCTTCAAATTAGTGGATTCTGCTATTTCAGCCACGCCCGTTGCTGACAGGTGTATAAAATCGAGCACACAGCCATGCAATCTCCATAGAAGTGCTCAGTGACTTTCAACGTGGCACCGTCATAGGATACCACCTTTCCAACAAGTCAGTTTGCCAAATTTCTGCCCTGTTAGAGCTGCCCCGGTCAACTGTAAGTGCTGATATTGTGAAGTGGAAACGTCTAGGAGCAACAACGTCTCAGTCGTGAAGTGGTAGTCCACACAAGCTCACAGAATGGGATCCGCCGAGTGCCGTAACGCGTAAAAATCGTCGTCTATCCTCGGTTGCAACACTCACTACCGAGTTCCAAACTGCCTCTGGAAGCAACGTCAGCACAACTATTAATCGGGAGCTTCATGAAATGTGTTTCCATGGCTGAGCAGCAGCACACAAGCCTAACAAGGAATCCACACCGGCTGCGTGCGTGCGCCATCGTGCGCTTTCGTGCATACATCTCTTTTGTCCCCCTACACCAAACGCGATCAGGACACGCAGGTTAAAATAACCACAAAAAAATCTGAAGCAATTACATTAATTTGGGGACAGGTCGAAAAGCATTAAACATGTATGGCAATTTAGCTAGTTAGCTTGCACTTGCTAGCTAATTTGTCCTATTCAGCTAGCTTGCTGTTGCTAGCTAATTTGTAATTTGTCCTGGGATATAAACATTGAGTTGTTATTTTACCTGAAATGCACAAGGTCCTCTACTCCGACAATTAATCCACACATAAAATGGCCAACCAAATAGTTTCTAGTCATCTGTCCTCCTTCCAGGCTTTTCATCGTTGAAATTATATGGTGATCACATCTACACTTTCATAGTATTACCACGACAACCGGCAAAACAGTTAGTCTTCCAATCACCCACGTGTGTATAACCAATGAGGAGATGGTATGTGGGTACCTGCTTCTATAAACCAATGAGGAGATGGGAGAGGCAGGACTTGCAGCTCGATCTGCGTCAGAAATAGAACTGACTTCTATTTTAGCCCTTGGCAACGCAGACACTCGTTGGCGCACGCGAGTAGTGTAGGTGCAATAATATAATAACATGGGTATATTAAATGTATTTTGCGACACTCGCGCATGCGACGTGTCCGGTCTGGTCAGCCTGTAAGATTACCATGAGAATACCTCTGGAGCAGTGGAAACGCGTTCTCTGGAGTGATGAATCACTCTTCACCATCTAGCAATCCAACGGACAAAATCTGCCTGAATGCATAGTGCCAACTGTAAAGTTTGGTGGGATGATGACTAATGGTCTAGGGTTGTTTTTCATGATTCTTCTAGGCCCCTTAACTCCAGTGAAAGGAAATCTTAACACTACAGCATGCAATTACCTTATAGACGATTCTGTGCTTTCAACTTTGTGGCAACAGTTTGGGGAAGACCCTTTCCTGTTTCAGCATGACAATGCCACTGTGCACAATGCAAGGTCCATACAGAAATGGTTTGTCGAGATTGGTGGGGAAGAACTTGACTGGCCTGTACATAGCCCTGACCTCAAACCCATCGAACACCTTTGGGATGAATTGGAACGCCGACTGCGGGCCAGGCCTAATCGTCCACCACAGGTGCCCGACCTCACTAATGCTCTTGTGGCTGACACAAGCGTGCACGCTCGCTCGCTCACTCACCCGTCTAGTATCTTTTGACTGGCTGGCATTGCCATGGTGCCCTAGTCGAGCCCTCTGCCAGACCCCCCCCCCCCCCCTCGGTGGCGGTGAGTGCCACCATCTGCTGCGCCACACGGGCATCATAATCTCTCCATAATGACATTAGTGACACCATCAGTTACCGCCTGGCACAGGGATTTTTCAATCAGCCAGGGAATCATAAATAATTGCGCTAAGTATCTGGCACCAGATGTGCGCACCAGCTCTTGGCTGTCCGGAGATGAATAGTATCACAGCTGTGTCTGGTGTTGTCTTTTTTTTTTATGATGGAGCAGTCGAATAACGATATGGCCCTTTCTCCTCTCCCTAATGAGCCTAGTCTCTCGGTCTTCCATAGCTCTCTCTCTCAATTGTTTTCATGGTCTGAGATGCATTCAAGATAATTGTGTGTGGTGTGGGTGGGGTGGGGGGGGGGGTGACGTAGTTACAACAATAATGCTAAGTCTAGGCCCCAGTGTATGGGGTTTAAGTATATTGGCAAGAGTAGAAATGTTGACAAGCTATGTAATGTCGCCCCGGTGACAAACACTTCCAGCCCCTGTCAAATGTGTTATGAAAATCCCTATGCATGCTGGGAAAAAATAGGCTGAACAATATTGAGATATGGTGATATGGCACACCAGGGTAGTGTTCATTAGGAAGAACTTCTTGAAACCAAGTTAAGCCGGGAGGTACTACCTGACCTTGTCAAATAAGAACACAGATGTGTTTTCTATTGCAAAGCGTTTTGCTACTGAACACAACCCAGACTTAACATTATAGTCTTGATAACCTGCTTGACATTCTCAACAGCTCTGACACTGGTGAACCATGACAATAAAGGGTTAAAGACCATGACGCTGATGTTCAATCAATCTGAAGAATGAACCTGTGGACAGAAAACCATGCTGTTTCTTTTTGTTTACTCATTAAGATAACAAGATTCTAGCCCTGTTGATAACAGCATTTCTATCTCTCACACACACACACACACACACACACACACACACACACACACACACACACACACACACACACACACACACACACACACACACACACACACACACACACACACACACACACACACACACACACACACACACACACACACACACACACACAAATTAAACAAAAGCCCTTGTGTTCTTGTATTCAAAACAAGGCAGTGAAATAATTGATGGCATTGTTTGCTTGAACATACAGTAAGTAGAGAAGACTACCTTTGCCATTTTTAAGATGCGTTTGAGTGTAATGGAGACACAAGACATGTAAAAGAGCCCTGGGTGATTTGTCTCGGTGACAGAGCCTGCAGGGTAGAACCCATCAGGTTCTCATTGTCATTTCAGTCACAGTGTGGGTTTCACCAATGAGCTTAACTAAAATGAATGACTAAAACTATATATAAAGACTCCCACAAAGACAAAGACAAGATCCTTGATTAAATCCAAGTGCATTAGCTTGAACAGAGTAACTTGGAATAAAAAAAAACTGAGTTGGGGCGAAGGATAGAAACTCAGGTATTGACTAAATGTATCTGCACATTTATCATCATTTATCTTTCCACCTTTCGAGGCTTCTGTGTTTAAGGATGATAGATGACTCAAGATGTCTTCCTTCCCTCCAGACGCTTTCTGCTCTGGTAAGTGTGTCCGACACGGAATCATTTTGTCACTTTATTATCTTGTCGCATACGTTTGTCACAGCCCTCGTATGCGTGTCATCTGTGTTCTGTCCCCGCCTACTCGTTTTCTGTCTGTATCCCACTGTTTGAAAAATTACCATGTGTAGCAGCTTTCAAAATGTCCTAACTTTATGGAGACGGTCCGTACTTAGAGTAGAATTGTAATGTTCATTAATGAAGGTAAATTATAGCTTCGGGTGTATCATACTCTCAACCCTCCAGCAGTGAGGTATAAACAACAATCTACTTCCATTTTGTTGTTGTTGTTTTTTGATTATGATAGACTTGCAAACAATATCATGCCATCTGCAAACACAATGTATTCCTGCTCATACTCCCTATATGAGTGGCTTGGGAAACATTCAACACATGTAGATGAAGTGGAGTTCTATAACGAACATTAAACTAATCACCAACCAATGTCTTTAGGACTGGTGCCATATGCGATCTTCTGAAATGGATGATGTCATCACCTCGTTATATCCTCTTTCCCGAAGTAGACACTACCTCGTATCCTACCTCAACCCATGGAGGAGACACTACCTCGTATCCTACCTCAACCCATGGAGGAGACACTACCACGTATCCTACCTCAACCCATGGAGGAGACACTACTACGTATCCTACCTCAACCCATGGAGGAGACACTACCTCGTATCCTACCTCAACCCATGGAGGAGACACTACCACGTATCCTACCTCAACCCACGGAGGAGACACTACCACGTATCCTACCTCAACCCATGGAGGAGACACTACCACGTATCCTACCTCAACCCATGGAGGAGACACTACCTCGTATCCTACCTCAACCCATGGAGGAGACACTACCTCGTATCCTACCTCAACCCATGGAGGAGACACTACCTCGTATCCTACCTCAAACTATGGAGGAGACACTACCTCGTATCCTACCTCAACCTATGGAGGAGACACTACCACGTATCCTACCTCAACCTATGGAGGAGACACTACGATGTATCCTACCTCAACCTATGGAGGAGACACTACCATGTATCCTGTGTTTTTTGACTTGTAGAAATAAATAAAAAAGTCCAACTTTAAGCACCTTGCGTTGAAATGGAATAGATATTTATACACGGAGTATACCAAACACTAGGAACACCTTCCCTAATTCTAATTAGTTCCACAGTTGTGTCAACTTGGCTGGCTGTCCTTTGGGTAGACCATTCATAATACACTTGGGAAACCATTCGTAATACACTTGGGAAACCATTCGTAATACACTTGGGAAACTGTTGAGTGTGAAAAACCCTGCAGCGTTGCAGTTCTTGACACAAACCGGTGCTCCTGGCACCTACCACCATACCTCGTTCAAAGGCACTTACATATGTTGTCTTGTCCATTCACCCTCTGAATGGTACACACACACCATCCATGTTTCAATTGCCTCAAGACTTAAACATCCTTATTTAACCTGTCTCCTCCCCTTCATCTACAGTGACTGAAGTGGATTTACCAAGTAACATCAATAAGGGATCATAGCTTTCACCTGGATTCACCTGGTCAGTCTGTCATGGAAAGAGCAGCTGTTCTTAATGTTTTGTACATTGCGTGTATATCAGTTATACTGACATAACATACTTGTTATTCTCATGACACAGTACCCAACACCCTGAAACTACACACGGCTCATCTCCGAAAGGCCTGGGCTTTGAAGCGGCAACCCTCCGTTACTGGCCCACCTGTCTAGTCTCCAGCGCCTCCGTTCACCGCCTCCACATCACCCCAGGAAGCATCAGCAGGAGTACCGTTCATCCATGGTCTGACTGCGACCAAGTCATTGTCATCATTGACACCTGAACCTAGTCCATCATAGGTATGTTGCTGAAGGGCAGTGATTATTTTCTTGACTGAAAAAGCACAGTTATCCAGTCAGACCTTTTTGAGAATCTAGGAGTAGGGTCAAGAACATTTTCCAACCTCTAGGGGGTTCACAGTCAGATTGATGGCGGCATCGAGAATTCTGTGTGAATTCTGACATCTCCCTGAAGCTCAATACCCACCTCAGAAACTGTCCACGATATAGCAACACACCACACTGTCTAAGTCCATTATAATAGAACAGAGAGTACCTTAATTGTTCTCCGAGGCTTTAGATCTGTCACCAGAGTGGATGAGAAGACGGTTTTAAAGAGACAGAAATACAAATGTATCCCTTATCAACTGTCCTTCCTGTGCAGAAGTAGTCTACCACAAGCTGAAGACATGTGCCAGCTGCTGATTTGGCCCATTGGCTGCTCTGATGTTACGGACAGGTAGAGAGCAGTCAGATCCCACATTCTGGAAACAGGAAGAGGCCAGGAATAATTGGCACCAGAGCGCATTGCGTGCCTCTCTGGTTTGGCAGCAGAGCTTTTAAATATGGTTTACAGTGTTTGGGGCATATTTTAATTAAAGAAGCCTTTTATTCAACTAGGCTAAAGTCAGTTAAGAACAAATTCCTATGACGGCCTACACCGGCCAAACCCTAACCTGGACGACGCTGGGCCACCCGATGGGACTACCAATAACGGCCAGATGTGATACAGCCTGGATTTGAACCAGGGACTGTAGTGACGCCACTTGAGATGCTGAGATGCAGTTCCTTTGACCACTGCTCCACTCGGGAGCCCCTGATTTGATATCTCCATGTTTCATGTTAATAACGTAACTGGCTAAAGTACATTTGAAACACAGGAAAGAGCAGTGGATGTTGAACACCAGTGGTATACTAGGAGTGTTGTTGATACATTGAGGGGGGGAGGTTGGTTCAGCCAAAAGCTGAAACATCTTTAAAGATTGACTTAAAATATTTCATGTTTGTACAGTTCAACGTGTGAATGTGTTTTAATGCCACTTTTAAATTCACCTTTTCATCCTGATCCCAAATGCGAGTGTCAATTGGTGGTGAACCATTAGCTTAAAAACTAAAAGCTATTATTAGCATTATTGTGGTGGTTGTGGGATTAAACTATTAAAGTAACTAGCGATGGACATCTAATGAACGTGTTATTACACAGTTTTTAAAAAAAATAAAAAATCCTACGTTTACAATTTTCTGAGAGGCTCAAGACCAAAAATGTATGGGTATGCTATAATAAATAAAAGTTGACTACAATCTTTCCAATCCCGATTTTAAAATCGGCAATGACTGTTTCGAGTATTGCTGGCTGGCTTCAGGACCATGCGGAGCGTCGCTCGGAGTAGAAGCTGCCAGCCTGTTTGTCTTTCTCTCATTTTGTTAAGAAAGCAGAGACGGTGCCAGACAGTTTGCTTTGCCGGTCAGCCATTGAGGCAGTGGGCTGATTGCTTTGAATTTGATGTTGGCATTTGTACTCGGCCTTGTATGCTTCATGTGCCAGCTGTTTTATACTCCTGTTACTTTCACATTGATGTCGGCATCGGCAACGCGTCCAGTAGGCTCGGGGTAAGATAAGTTTCCCCTAAAGTAAACATCATTCAATTTGCCAAAATTTGCTTCAAAATTGTAATTTAAATTTTTTAAACATTTTCATTTTAGCTTTTTATAACCAGATAGGCCAGTTCAGAACAAGTTCTCATTTACAACTGCGACTTGGCCAAGATTAAAGCATAGCAGTGCGACACAAACAAACCTACAGCCAATAACACAATAGAAACGTCTATATACAGTGTGTGCAAATGTATTAAGATTAGAGAGGTAAGGCAATAAATAGGCCATAGTGGCGAAATAATTACAATTTAGCAATTAAACACTGCAGTGATAGATGTGCAGAAGATGAATGTGCAACTTGAGATACTGGGGTGCAAAGGAGCCAAACAAAAAATAACAATATGGGGATGAGGTAGTTGGGTGGGCTATTAATCGATTAGCTGTGTATAGGTGCAATGATCAGTAAACTGCTCTGTCAGCTGATGCTTAAAGTTAGTGAGGGAGATATAGGACTCCAGCTTCAGAGATTTTTTGCAATTTTGCAATTTTTGCAATTAATAAAAGCTAACATTAAAGCCGACAGAAACAAACAAAGAGCAGATGAAGCCAACAAGCTAGCTAACTTGTTTGTAGATAGACTGTCCTTGTAGTAGGGACAACAGAAACAAGCATTCTTGGTTCTTGGATCTGAATCAAGCTAGAAAAAGGCTGCTCATGACCAATCCAGAAACCTAATAAATATGGGAATTCATTTTGAAAGTTGGAAGAATGATACCAAAACGGCCACTGTTCTCATGGACGGATTGGTAAGTGTTGGATTGTGTTTTTAGCCTGCTAGCTATGTTTGCTCCTGACCACTGTGTTCAGTGTTCAAGCAAGCTAACACGTCTACTTAGCTAGCTAGCTAACGTCGTCTGTATACAGACTTTTTTGTACTCCAAGGAATCGAATGATAGCATCATGTAGCTACACTGCATGAACCACACAAGATGCCCAGTGCCTTTATTTCAAATAGCTAACTTTAACTAGCTAGCTAGATGTTTTGTAGATAATAAATTCTAGGTGGTCAACAGTATTTTCAGCACAGGACCAACCCCCCCCCCCCCTAAAAGAAATGCATCTAGTTGTAAAATTTGGTACATTAACATCACACAAACATGTATTTCTCAGGGAGATACTGGTGGAGATGGTCTGACTTCGAGGGAACCTGAGGCTGTACAAGTTGTGCAAACACCAACACTGAAAGAGGCAAGGAATGCCTTGTACCTTTTTTTTGTTATGCTTTGTGATTCAATAATTATTTGGTATGTAATTGACCAAAATAGTTAGCCTGTTCAGCACATTACCTGCCTACAGTATATCCCTAATTGATTCCTACCACCAGAACGGCTGATTGAATATCCAGTGTGGTGAGTCAAACAAACAATGGCTCATCTGCATGACAGCCAGAAGAGGACTGGCCACCCCTCATAGCCTGGTTCCTCTCTAGGTTTCTTCCTGGGTTTTGGCCTTTCTCTGCAGTTTTTCCCCTAGCCAACGTGCTTCTACACCTGCATTGCTTGCTGTTTTGGGGTTTTAGGCTGGGTTTCTGTACAGCACTTTGAGATATCAGCTGATGTAAGAAGGGCAGTATAAATAAATTTGATTTTGAACATATTTATGGACTATTTGCCTTCAATTAATAGGATGGTGACACTAGCATGACACGGTACACTGGTTACATCATAACACCACATCCTGTGTATGTAAAGGAAACTGTTGGGACACTGACTTACTGTGTTTGGTTGTAAATATATCTTTCCACCTCACATTTAGCTGTAGTCAACAGAGCATTGATGGTGATTCACAACCCTGGAGAGCATTGAAGAAGATGTGTTTGAATTAATTAGTGGTGTGTGCGTTCTCACTGGTGGTCCTTCTGTAGCTCAGTTGGTAGAGCATGGTGCTTGTAACGCCAGGGTAGTGGGTTCGATTCCCGGGACCACCCATACGTAGAATGTATGCACACATGACTGTACGTCGCTTTGGATAAAAGCGTCTGCTAAATGGCATATATTATTATTAGATGGCATATGCACAAGATACAGTGGGGTGGATTTAAGCAATAAGGCTCGAGGGGGTGTGGTTTATGGCCAATATACCACGGCTAAGGGCTGTTCTTAGGCATGCAACGTGGAGTGCCTGGATGCAGCCCTTAGCCGTAGTACACTGAAAAAACATATACACGTATGATAGAAAAATCATTTTTACTGTTTGAATTACGTTGATAATAGTGGAGGTCGGTGCCGTTTAAGATGAGGGAGGACACTATTTTTTTTCATGAGTATGGCCTTATTTCTTTTACAGCATATTGGATGACTGTCATTCATATTCCATTCACCCAGTTCATTGTAACATCGATAGGTTTAGGCTGGTACATGATACTCTAATTTTCCCAATACCCATCATGAGGTTGCTACAACCTAATCTGCAAAATTGTAATTATTCGCTTACCTCCTCATGCCTTTTGCACACAATGTATATAGACTCCCCTTTTTTTCCCTACTGTGTTATTGGCTTGTTAATTGTTTACTCCATGTGTAACTCTGTGTTGTCTGTTCACACTGCTATGCTTTATCTTGGCCAGGTCGCAGTTGCAAATGAGAACTTGTTCTCAACTAGCCTACCTGGTTAAATAAAGGTGTTCTCAACTAGCCTACCTGGTTAAATAAAGGTGTTCTCAACTAGCCTACCTGGTTAAATAAAGGTGTTCTCAACTAGCCTACCTGGTTAAATAAAGGTGTTCTCAACTAGCCTACCTGGTTAAATAAAGGTGTTCTCAACTAGCCTACCTGGTTAAATAAAGGTGTTCTCAACTAGCCTACCTGGTTAAATAAAGGTGTTCTCAACTAGCCTACCTGGTTAAATAAAGGTGTTCTCAACTAGCCTACCTGGTTAAATAAAGGTGTTCTCAACTAGCCTACCTGGTTAAATAAAGGTGTTCTCAACTAGCCTACCTGGTTAAATAAAGGTGTTCTCAACTAGCCTACCTGGTTAAATAAAGGTGTTCTCAACTGCCTACCTGGTTAAATAAAGGTGTTCTCAACTAGCCTACCTGGTTAAATAAAGGTGTTCTCAACTAGCCTACCTGGTTAAATAAAGGTGTTCTCAACTAGCCTACCTGGTTAAATAAAGGTGTTCTCAACTCCTAAAATAAAGGTGTTCTAGCCTACCTGGTTAAATAAAGGTGTTCTCCACTAGCCTACCTGGTTAAATAAAGGTGTTCTCCACTAGCCTACCTGGTTAAATAAAGGTGTTCTCCACTAGCCTACCTGGTTAAATAAAGGTGTTCTCAACTAGCCTAACTGGTTAAATAAAGGTGTTCTCAACTAGCCTACCTGGTTAAATAAAGGTGTTCTCCACTAGCCTACCTGGTTAAATAAAGGTGTTCTCAACTAGCCTACCTGGTTAAATAAAGGTGTTCTCCACTAGCCTACCTGGTTAAATAAAGGTGTTCTCCACTAGCCTACCTGGTTAAATAAAGGTGTTCTCAACTAGCCTACCTGGTTAAATAAAGGTGAAATAAAAATAAAAATAAATCCTATGAATACAAGTTTTCAAAGTAGGTGAACAAGTTGAGAGAAACATTTTAGTAATCAAGGTGACAGACCGTGACCGCCTTGCACAACCTTGCCTTTATCTAGTCCAAAAGTTGCCAACAAGAGTTTCTATTGGACAAAGTTAGGTATCAAATCAAATGTATTTATATAGCCCTTCGTACATCAGCTGATATCTCAAAGGTATGGTATGTGGTATGGTATAGGTATGTTTATCCCCGTTCCGTTTGCTTCCATTTAAGAAACGGAGGAATGAATACACCCCTGATCACACGTAAACACAGTTCACTTTCATAGCAGCCACTGCTCTTTGTATAATTCCTACTTGCATGCTCTCCTCCTCTCACCTTTTCCCGTTGCTTGTGGACTTCAGTGCACAACACATTAGCTGTCTGTGAGCTGGTGAAAAAAATGCAAGGGAATATAGCATTCTCTCTCTGTTGCTTCTCCTTAATTTTTTTATAAATTAATTTGTTCAAAACTGTTCAACTATTGTCTTTCTCTCTCTCTTTATGTCAAATACTAACCACATATTATGCAGTGCTAGCTAGCTGTAGCTTATGCTTTCAGTACAATATTAATTTTGTGATCCTTTGATCGGGTGGACATGTCAGTTCATGCTGCAAGACCTCTGATAGGTTAGAGGATATCCTCTGAAAGTTGTCATAATTACTGTGTAAGTCTATGGAAGGGGGTGAGAAACATGAGCCTCCTAGGTTTTGTATTGAAGTCAATGTACCCAGAGGAGGACGGAAGCTAGCTGTCCTCCAGCTACACCATGGTGCTACCCCTTCAGAATGCTGCCGAGGCTACTGTAGACCTTCATTGCAAAACAGTGTGTTTTAATAAATTATTTGGTGACGTGAATATATTTACTATAGTCCTATTTAAAAAAGGATTACTTTTTAAAATGTTTAAAATGGGTTATTTTCTATGAAATTTCCTCAGGAAGATAGTCCCCCCCTTCCTCCTCCGAGGAGCCTCCACTGATTGGTAACCAGTTTAGCATTGTACCATGTACTTCTGAAGTAACAATTTGTTTAATGTTTTCCCAATGTCAACCTACAGTGCATTCGGAAAGTATTCAGACCCTGTGACCTTTTCAACATTTTGTTACGTTACAGCCTTATTCTAAAACTTATTAAATTGTTTTTCCCCCATCAATCTACACACAATACCCCATAATGACAATGCAAAATAGGTATTAAGAAATGTTTGCATTTGCAAAGTACTCAGTACTTTGTTGAAGCGTCTTAGGCAGCGATTACAGCCTCGAGTCTTCTTGGGTATGATGCTACAAGCTTGGCACACCTGTATTTGGAGAGTTTCTCCCATTCTTCTCTGCAAATCCTCTCAAGCTCTGTCAGGTCGGATGGGGAGAGCGTTGCTGCACAGCTATTTTCAGGTCTCTCCAGAGATGTTCGATCGGGTTCAAGTCCGGGCTCTGGCTGGGCCACTCAAGGACATTCAGAGACTTGTCCTGCGTTGTCTTGGCTGTGTGCTTAGGGTTGTTGTCCTGTTAGAAGGTGAACCTTCACCCCCGTCTGAGGTCGTGAGTGGTCTGGAGCAGGTTTTCATCAAGGATCTCTCTGTACTTTGCTCTGTTCATCTTTGTGGAGAAAAATAATTGAGGGGTCTGATTACTTTCCGAATGCACTGTATAATACACACTATAACATGGAGCTGTCGTGTCAGCTATAGATGACCAACATCCTAACCCTTCGGCTACATACGTTGTCATCGGCATTGTGTCAATGTGACGTTCAACCTGCTACACCCGAAACCAACCAAATCAACTTTATTTAAATTCACGAGATAGAACTAAACCTCTATAGCAGGGCCGCACCTGCTCTGATTGGCTCCTAGAAAGGGGATGAAGGTGGGAACCAGGAGCAACACACAACAGTTTTGTTTAACCTACAGGTCTGGGCAACAGGTCTGCGGCCTGGCAACAGGTCTCTGGCCTGGCAACAGGTCTGCGGCCCGGCAACAGGTCAGCGGCCCGGCAACAGGTCAGCGGCCCGGCAACAGGTCTGCGGCCTCGGCAACAGGTCTGCGGCCCGGCAGCAGGTCTGCTGCCCGGCAACAGGTCTGCGGCCCGGCAACAGGTCTGCGGCCCGGCAACAGGTCTGCGGCCCGGCAACAGGTCCATACACACAACGATAACATACGTACACGTACACATAGATTTTGTGTTGTAGATCTGTGGTAGTAGAGTAGCGGCCTGAGGGCATACACTTAGTGTGTTGTGAATGTTTTGGAATGTTCTTTAAGTGTAATGCAGTCTGTGTGTAGCTGGTGTAGAGGAGTCAGGCGCAGGACAGCAGATATTAGTAAATAGACGTACTTTACTCAACATATACAAAAAGAGAGCCCACATTAACGGACCGTACTACATACAAACAATTACTCACAAACAGACATGGGGGAACAGAGGGTTAAATAATGCACAAGTAATTGGGGAATTGAAACCAGGTGTGTAAGACAAAGACAAAACAAATGGAAAATGAAGAGTTGGATCGGCATTGGCTAGAAGGCCGGTGACGTCGACCGTCGAACGCCGCCCGAACATGGAGAGGGACCGACTTCGGCGGAAGTCGTGACATGAAGTTATATAACTGCATTCCTTTTGCTGGACCTGAAGAAGAGTAGATGCTGCCTTGGCAACAGCTAATGGGGATCCATAATAAATACATATACAAATAGGGTCGTCAATCCAGGTTACTGTGTGTGGTGAGCACTAGCCTCATTCTGTGATCCGAGAGAGAGAGAGCACTAGCCTCATTCTGTGATCCGAGAGAGAGAGAGAGCACTAGCCTCATTCTGTGATCCGAGAGAGAGAGAGAGAGCACTAGCCTCATTCTGTGATCCGAGAGAGAGAGAGAGCACTAGCCTCATTCTGTGATCCGAGAGAGAGAGAGCACTAGCCTCATTCTGTGATCCGAGAGAGAGAGAGAGAGAGCACTAGCCTCATTCTGTGATCCGAGAGAGAGAGAGAGAGCACTAGCCTCATTCTGTGATCCGAGAGAGAGAGAGAGAGAGCACTAGCCTCATTCTGTGATCCGAGAGAGAGAGAGAGAGCACTAGCCTCATTCTGTGATCCGAGAGAGAGAGAGAGAGCACTAGCCTCATTCTGTGATCCGAGAGAGAGAGAGAGAGAGAGCACTAGCCTCATTCTGTGATCCGAGAGAGAGCACTAGCCTCATTCTGTGATCCGAGAGAGAGAGAGAGAGCACTAGCCTCATTCTGTGATCCGAGAGAGAGAGAGAGAGCACTAGCCTCATTCTGTGATCCGAGAGAGAGAGAGAGCACTAGCCTCATTCTGTGATCCGAGAGAGAGCACTAGCCTCATTCTGTGATCCGAGAGAGAGCACTAGCCTCATTCTGTGATCCGAGAGAGAGAGAGAGAGCACTAGCCTCATTCTGTGATCCGAGAGAGAGAGAGAGAGAGCACTAGCCTCATTCTGTGATCCGAGAGAGAGAGAGAGCACTAGCCTCATTCTGTGATCCGAGAGAGAGAGAGAGCACTAGCCTCATTCTGTGATCCGAGAGAGAGAGAGAGAGAGAGAGCACTAGCCTCATTCTGTGATCCGAGAGAGAGAGAGAGAGAGAGAGAGCACTAGCCTCATTCTGTGATCTGAGAGAGAGAGAGAGAGAGAGAGAGAGAGAGCACTAGCCTCATTCTGTGATCCGAGAGAGAGAGAGAGAGCACTAGCCTCATTCTGTGATCCGAGAGAGAGAGAGAGAGAGAGAGAGCACTAGCCTCATTCTGTGATCCGAGAGAGAGAGAGAGAGAGAGAGATCCGAGAGAGAGAGACTAGCACTAGCCTCATTCTGTGATCCGAGAGAGAGAGAGAGATCCGAGAGAGAGAGAGAGCACTAGCCTCATTCTGTGATCCGAGAGAGAGAGAGCACTAGCCTCATTCTGTGATCCGAGAGAGAGAGAGAGAGCACTAGCCTCATTCTGTGATCCGAGAGAGAGAGAGAGAGAGAGAGAGAGAGCACTAGCCTCATTCTGTGATCCGAGAGAGAGAGAGAGAGCACTAGCCTCATTCTGTGATCCGAGAGAGAGAGAGAGAGAGAGAGAGCCTCATTCTGTGATCCGAGAGAGAGAGAGCACTAGCCTCATTCTGTGATCCGAGAGAGAGAGAGAGAGCACTAGCCTCATTCTGTGATCCGAGAGAGAGAGAGAGAGCACTAGCCTCATTCTGTGATCCGAGAGAGAGAGAGAGAGCACTAGCCTCATTCTGTGATCCGAGAGAGAGAGAGAGCACTAGCCTCATTCTGTGATCCGAGAGAGAGAGAGAGAGAGAGAGAGAGCACTAGCCTCATTCTGTGATCCGAGAGAGAGAGAGAGAGCACTAGCCTCATTCTGTGATCCGAGAGAGAGAGAGAGAGAGAGAGAGCACTAGCCTCATTCTGTGATCCGAGAGAGAGAGAGAGCACTAGCCTCATTCTGTGATCCGAGAGAGAGAGAGAGAGCACTAGCCTCATTCTGTGATCCGAGAGAGAGAGAGAGAGCACTAGCCTCATTCTGTGATCCGAGAGAGAGAGAGAGCCTCATTCTGTGATCCGAGAGAGAGAGAGAGAGCACTAGCCTCATTCTGTGATCCGAGAGAGAGAGAGAGAGCACTAGCCTCATTCTGTGATCCGAGAGAGAGAGAGAGAGAGAGAGACTAGCCTCATTCTGTGATCCGAGAGAGAGAGAGAGCACTAGCCTCATTCTGTGATCCGAGAGAGAGAGAGAGAGCACTAGCCTCATTCTGTGATCCGAGAGAGAGAGCACTAGCCTCATTCTGTGATCCGAGAGAGAGAGAGAGCACTAGCCTCATTCTGTGATCCGAGAGAGAGAGAGAGAGCACTAGCCTCATTCTGTGATCCGAGAGAGAGAGAGAGAGATCCGAGAGAGAGAGAGAGAGCACTAGCCTCATTCTGTGATCCGAGAGAGAGAGCACTAGCCTCATTCTGTGATCCGAGAGAGAGAGAGAGAGCACTAGCCTCATTCTGTGATCCGAGAGAGAGAGAGAGCACTAGCCTCATTCTGTGATCCGAGAGAGAGAGAGAGAGAGAGAGCACTAGCCTCATTCTGAGAGAGAGAGAGAGCACTAGCCTCATTCTGTGATCCAGAGAGAGAGAGAGAGCACTAGCCTCATTCTGTGATCCGAGAGAGAGAGAGAGAGCACTAGCCTCATTCTGTGATCCGAGAGAGAGAGAGAGAGCACTAGCCTCATTCTGTGATCCGAGAGAGAGAGAGAGAGAGCACTAGCCTCATTCTGTGATCCGAGAGAGAGCAGCCTCATTCTGTGATCCGAGAGAGAGAGAGAGAGCACTAGCCTCATTCTGTGATCCGAGAGAGAGAGAGAGAGCACTAGCCTCATTCTGTGATCCGAGAGAGAGCCTCATTCTGTGATCCGAGAGAGAGAGAGAGAGCACTAGCCTCATTCTGTGATCCGAGAGAGAGAGAGAGAGCACTAGCCTCATTCTGTGATCCGAGAGAGAGAGAGAGAGCACTAGCCTCATTCTGTGATCCGAGAGAGAGAGAGAGAGCACTAGCCTCATTCTGTGATCCGAGAGAGAGAGAGAGAGAGCACTAGCCTCATTCTGTGATCCGAGAGAGAGAGAGAGAGAGATCCGAGAGAGAGAGAGACTAGCCTCATTCTGTGATCCGAGAGAGAGAGAGAGAGAGCACTAGCCTCATTCTGTGATCCGAGAGAGAGAGAGAGAGAGAGAGAGCACTAGCCTCATTCTGTGATCCGAGAGAGAGAGAGAGAGCACTAGCCTCATTCTGTGATCCGAGAGAGAGAGAGAGAGCACTAGCCTCATTCTGTGATCCGAGAGAGAGAGAGAGAGAGCACTAGCCTCATTCTGTGATCCGAGAGAGAGAGAGAGAGCACTAGCCTCATTCTGTGATCCGAGAGAGAGAGAGAGAGCACTAGCCTCATTCTGTGATCCGAGAGAGAGAGAGAGAGAGAGAGCCTCATTCTGTGATCCTCATTCTGTGATCCGAGAGAGAGAGAGAGAGCACTAGCCTCATTCTGTGATCCGAGAGAGAGAGCCTCATTCTGTGAGAGAGAGAGAGAGAGAGAGCACTAGCCTCATTCTGTGATCCGAGAGAGAGAGAGAGAGAGAGCACTAGCCTCATTCTGTGATCCGAGAGAGAGAGAGAGAGAGAGCACTAGCCTCATTCTGTGATCCGAGAGAGAGAGAGAGAGCACTAGCCTCATTCTGTGATCCGAGAGAGAGAGAGAGAGCACTAGCCTCATTCTGTGATCCGAGAGAGAGAGAGAGAGCACTAGCCTCATTCTGTGATCCGAGAGAGAGAGAGAGCACTAGCCTCATTCTGTGATCCGAGAGAGAGAGAGAGAGCACTAGCCTCATTCTGTGATCCGAGAGAGAGAGAGAGAGCACTAGCCTCATTCTGTGATCCGAGAGAGAGAGAGAGAGAGAGCACTAGCCTCATTCTGTGATCCGAGAGAGAGAGAGAGAGAGAGAGAGAGCACTAGCCTCATTCTGTGATCCGAGAGAGAGAGAGAGAGAGCACTAGCCTCATTCTGTGATCCGAGAGAGAGAGAGAGAGCATCCGAGAGAGAGAGAGAGCAGCCTCATTCTGTGATCCGAGAGAGAGAGAGAGAGAGCACTAGCCTCATTCTGTGATCCGAGAGAGAGAGAGAGAGAGAGAGAGCACTAGCCTCATTCTGTGATCCGAGAGAGAGAGAGAGAGCACTAGCCTCATTCTGTGATCCGAGAGAGAGAGAGAGAGAGACACTAGCCTCATTCTGTGATCCGAGAGAGAGAGAGAGCACTAGCCTCATTCTGTGATCCGAGAGAGAGCACTAGCCTCATTCTGTGATCCGAGAGAGAGAGAGAGAGCACTAGCCTCATTCTGTGATCCGAGAGAGAGAGAGAGAGCACTAGCCTCATTCTGTGATCCGAGAGAGAGAGAGAGAGAGAGAGCACTAGCCTCATTCTGTGATCCGAGAGAGAGAGAGAGAGCACTAGCCTCATTCTGTGATCCGAGAGAGAGAGAGAGAGAGCACTAGCCTCATTCTGTGATCCGAGAGAGAGCACTAGCCTCATTCTGTGATCCGAGAGAGCACTAGCCTCATTCTGTGATCCGAGAGAGAGAGAGAGAGCACTAGCCTCATTCTGTGATCCGAGAGAGAGAGAGAGAGCACTAGCCTCATTCTGTGATCCGAGAGAGAGAGAGAGAGAGAGAGAGAGAGAGAGCACTAGCCTCATTCTGTGATCCGAGAGAGAGAGAGAGAGAGAGCACTAGCCTCATTCTGTGATCCGAGAGAGAGAGAGAGAGAGAGCACTAGCCTCATTCTGTGATCCGAGAGAGAGAGAGAGCACTAGCCTCATTCTGTGATCCGAGAGAGAGAGAGAGCACTAGCCTCATTCTGTGATCCGAGAGAGAGAGAGAGAGAGCACTAGCCTCATTCTGTGATCCGAGAGAGAGAGAGAGAGAGAGAGAGCACTAGCCTCATTCTGTGATCCGAGAGAGAGAGAGAGAGAGCACTAGCCTCATTCTGTGATCCGAGAGAGAGAGAGAGAGAGAGAGAGAGAGAGCACTAGCCTCATTCTGTGATCCGAGAGAGAGAGAGAGCACTAGCCTCATTCTGTGATCCGAGAGAGAGAGAGAGCACTAGCCTCATTCTGTGATCCGAGAGAGAGATTCTGTGATCCGAGAGAGAGAGAGAGCACTAGCCTCATTCTGTGATCCGAGAGAGAGAGAGAGAGAGAGCACTAGCCTCATTCTGTGATCCGAGAGAGAGAGAGAGAGAGAGAGAGCACTAGCCTCATTCTGTGATCCGAGAGAGAGAGAGAGAGCACTAGCCTCATTCTGTGATCCGAGAGAGAGCACTAGCCTCATTCTGTGATCCGAGAGAGAGAGAGCACTAGCCTCATTCTGTGATCCGAGAGAGAGAGAGAGAGAGAGAGAGAGAGAGAGAGAGAGAGCACTAGCCTCATTCTGTGATCCACTAGCCTCATTCTGTGATCCGAGAGAGAGAGAGAGCACTAGCCTCATTCTGTGATCCGAGAGAGAGAGAGAGAGCACTAGCCTCATTCTGTGATCCGAGAGAGAGAGAGAGAGAGAGAGCACTAGCCTCATTCTGTGATCCGAGAGAGAGAGAGAGAGAGAGAGACTAGCCTCATTCTGATCCGAGAGAGAGAGAGAGCACTAGCCTCATTCTGTGATCCGAGAGAGAGAGAGAGTGATCCGAGAGAGAGCACTAGCCTCATTCTGTGATCCGAGAGAGAGCACTAGCCTCATTCTGTGATCCGAGAGAGAGAGAGAGCACTAGCCTCATTCTGTGATCCGAGAGAGAGAGAGAGAGCACTAGCCTCATTCTGTGATCCGAGAGAGAGAGAGAGAGAGAGCACTAGCCTCATTCTGTGATCCGAGAGAGAGAGAGAGAGAGAGAGAGAGAGCACTAGCCTCATTCTGTGATCCGAGAGAGAGAGAGAGAGACTAGCCTCATTCTGTGATCCGAGAGAGAGAGAGAGAGAGAGACTAGCCTCATTCTGTGATCCGAGAGAGAGCACTAGCCTCATTCTGTGATCCGAGAGAGAGAGAGAGAGAGAGAGCACTAGCCTCATTCTGTGATCCGAGAGAGAGAGAGAGAGCACTAGCCTCATTCTGTGATCCGAGAGAGAGAGAGAGCACTAGCCTCATTCTGTGATCCGAGAGAGAGAGAGAGAGCACTAGCCTCATTCTGTGATCCGAGAGAGAGAGAGAGCCTCATTCTGTGATCCGAGAGAGAGAGAGAGAGAGCACTAGCCTCATTCTGTGATCCGAGAGAGAGAGAGAGCACTAGCCTCATTCTGTGATCCGAGAGAGAGAGAGAGAGCACTAGCCTCATTCTGTGATCCGAGAGAGAGAGAGAGAGAGAGAGAGAGCACTAGCCTCATTCTGTGATCCGAGAGAGAGAGAGAGAGAGAGAGCACTAGCCTCATTCTGTGATCCGAGAGAGAGAGAGAGAGCACTAGCCTCATTCTGTGATCCGAGAGAGAGAGAGACTAGCCTCATTCTGTGATCCGAGAGAGAGAGAGAGCACTAGCCTCATTCTGTGATCCGAGAGAGAGAGAGAGAGCACTAGCCTCATTCTGTGATCCGAGAGAGAGAGAGAGAGAGCACTAGCCTCATTCTGTGATCCGAGAGAGAGAGAGAGAGCACTAGCCTCATTCTGTGATCCGAGAGAGAGAGAGAGAGCACTAGCCTCATTCTGTGATCCGAGAGAGAGAGAGAGAGAGCACTAGCCTCATTCTGTGATCCGAGAGAGAGAGAGAGAGAGAGAGCACTAGCCTCATTCTGTGATCCGAGAGAGAGAGAGAGCACTAGCCTCATTCTGTGATCCGAGAGAGAGAGAGAGAGCACTAGCCTCATTCTGTGATCCGAGAGAGAGAGAGAGAGCACTAGCCTCATTCTGTGATCCGAGAGAGAGAGAGAGAGCACTAGCCTCATTCTGTGATCCGAGAGAGAGAGAGCCTCATTCTGAGAGAGAGAGAGCACTAGCCTCATTCTGTGATCCGAGAGAGAGAGAGAGAGAGAGAGAGAGAGAGAGAGAGAGAGAGCACTAGCCTCATTCTGTGATCCGAGAGAGAGAGAGAGAGAGAGCACTAGCCTCATTCTGTGATCCGAGAGAGAGAGAGAGAGCACTAGCCTCATTCTGTGATCCGAGAGACTAGCCTCATTCTGTGATCCGAGAGAGAGAGAGAGCACTAGCCTCATTCTGTGATCCGAGAGAGAGCACTAGCCTCATTCTGTGATCCGAGAGAGAGAGAGAGCACTAGCCTCATTCTGTGATCCGAGAGAGAGAGAGAGAGAGAGAGAGAGAGAGAGCACTAGCCTCATTCTGTGATCCGAGAGAGAGAGAGAGAGAGCACTAGCCTCATTCTGTGATCCGAGAGAGAGAGAGAGCACTAGCCTCATTCTGTGATCCGAGAGAGAGAGAGATTCTGATCCGAGAGAGAGCACTAGCCTCATTCTGTGATCCGAGAGAGAGAGAGAGAGCACTAGCCTCATTCTGTGATCCGAGAGAGAGAGAGAGAGAGAGAGAGCACTAGCCTCATTCTGTGATCCGAGAGAGAGAGATCCGAGAGAGAGAGAGAGCACTAGCCTCATTCTGTGATCCGAGAGAGAGAGAGAGAGCACTAGCCTCATTCTGTGATCCGAGAGAGAGACTAGCCTCATTCTGTGATCCGAGAGAGCACTAGCCTCATTCTGTGATCCGAGAGAGAGAGAGAGAGCACTAGCCTCATTCTGTGATCCGAGAGAGAGAGAGAGAGCACTAGCCTCATTCTGTGATCCGAGAGAGAGACTAGCCTCATTCTGTGATCCGAGAGAGAGAGAGAGAGAGAGCACTAGCCTCATTCTGTGATCCGAGAGAGAGAGAGAGAGAGCACTAGCCTCATTCTGTGATCCGAGAGAGAGAGAGAGAGAGAGAGCACTAGCCTCATTCTGTGATCCGAGAGAGAGAGAGAGAGAGAGAGCACTAGCCTCATTCTGTGATCCGAGAGAGAGAGAGAGAGAGAGAGAGAGAGAGAGAGAGAGAGAGAGAGAGCACTAGCCTCATTCTGTGATCCGAGAGAGAGAGAGAGAGAGAGAGAGCACTAGCCTCATTCTGTGATCCGAGAGAGAGAGAGAGAGCACTAGCCTCATTCTGTGATCCGAGAGAGAGAGAGAGAGCACTAGCCTCATTCTGTGATCCGAGAGAGAGAGAGAGAGCACTAGCCTCATTCTGTGATCCGAGAGAGAGAGAGAGAGCACTAGCCTCATTCTGTGATCCGAGAGAGAGAGAGAGAGAGAGAGAGCACTAGCCTCATTCTGTGATCCGAGAGAGAGAGAGAGAGAGAGAGCACTAGCCTCATTCTGTGATCCGATCCTGTGATCCGAGAGAGAGAGATTCTGTGATCCGAGAGAGAGCACTAGCCTCATTCTGTGATCCGAGAGAGAGAGAGAGAGCACTAGCCTCATTCTGTGATCCGATCCACTAGCCTCATTCTGTGATCCG
Organism: Oncorhynchus gorbuscha; assembly: GCF_021184085.1. Lineage (NCBI taxonomy): Eukaryota > Metazoa > Chordata > Actinopteri > Salmoniformes > Salmonidae > Oncorhynchus > Oncorhynchus gorbuscha. Next base: position 80,008,446 of record NC_060183.1, on the reverse strand, counting down.
AGAGAGAGAGAGCACTAGCCTCATTCTGTGATCCGAGAGAGAGAGAGAGCACTAGCCTCATTCTGTGATCCGAGAGAGAGATTCTGTGATCCGAGAGAGAGAGAGAGAGCACTAGCCTCATTCTGTGATCCGAGAGAGAGAGAGAGAGCACTAGCCTCATTCTGTGATCCGAGAGAGAGCCTCATTCTGTGATCCGAGAGAGAGAGAGAGAGAGCACTAGCCTCATTCTGTGATCCGAGAGAGAGAGAGAGAGAGCACTAGCCTCATTCTGTGATCCGAGAGAGAGCACTAGCCTCATTCTGTGATCCGAGAGAGAGCACTAGCCTCATTCTGTGATCCGAGAGAGAGAGAGAGAGAGAGAGCACTAGCCTCATTCTGTGATCCGAGAGAGAGAGAGAGAGAGCACTAGCCTCATTCTGTGATCCGAGAGAGAGAGAGAGAGCACTAGCCTCATTCTGTGATCCGAGAGAGAGAGAGAGAGCACTAGCCTCATTCTGTGATCCGAGAGAGATCCGAGAGAGAGAGAGAGAGAGAGCACTAGCCTCATTCTGTGATCCGAGAGAGAGAGCACTAGCCTCATTCTGTGATCCGAGAGAGAGAGAGAGAGAGAGCACTAGCCTCATTCTGTGATCCGAGAGAGAGAGAGAGAGCACTAGCCTCATTCTGTGATCCGAGAGAGAGCACTAGCCTCATTCTGTGATCCGAGAGAGAGCACTAGCCTCATTCTGTGATCCGAGAGAGAGAGAGAGAGCACTAGCCTCATTCTGTGATCCGAGAGAGAGAGAGAGAGAGAGAGAGAGAGCACTAGCCTCATTCTGTGATCCGAGAGAGAGAGAGAGCACTAGCCTCATTCTGTGATCCGAGAGAGAGAGAGAGAGAGCACTAGCCTCATTCTGTGATCCGAGAGAGAGAGAGAGCACTAGCCTCATTCTGTGATCCGAGAGAGAGAGAGAGCACTAGCCTCATTCTGTGATCCGAGAGAGAGAGAGAGAGCACTAGCCTCATTCTGTGATCCGAGAGAGAGAGAGAGAGAGAGCACTAGCCTCATTCTGTGATCCGAGAGAGAGCACTAGCCTCATTCTGTGATCCGAGAGAGAGAGAGAGAGCACTAGCCTCATTCTGTGATCCGAGAGAGAGAGAGAGAGAGAGAGCACTAGCCTCATTCTGTGATCCGAGAGAGAGAGAGAGAGAGAGCACTAGCCTCATTCTGTGATCCGAGAGAGAGAGAGAGAGAGAGAGCACTAGCCTCATTCTGTGATCCGAGAGAGAGAGAGAGAGAGAGAGAGAGAGAGAGAGCACTAGCCTCATTCTGTGATCCGAGAGAGAGCACTAGCCTCATTCTGTGATCCGAGAGAGAGAGAGCACTAGCCTCATTCTGTGATCCGAGAGAGAGAGAGAGAGCACTAGCCTCATTCTGTGATCCGAGAGAGAGAGAGAGAGCACTAGCCTCATTCTGTGATCCGAGAGAGAGAGAGAGAGCACTAGCCTCATTCTGTGATCCGAGAGAGAGAGAGAGAGAGAGCACTAGCCTCATTCTGTGATCCGAGAGAGAGAGAGAGAGAGAGCTAGCCTCATTCTGTGATCCGAGAGAGACTAGCCTCATTCTGTGATCCGAGAGAGAGAGAGCACTAGCCTCATTCTGTGATCCGAGAGAGAGAGAGAGAGCACTAGCCTCATTCTGTGATCCGAGAGAGAGAGAGAGAGAGCACTAGCCTCATTCTGTGATCCGAGAGAGAGAGAGAGAGCACTAGCCTCATTCTGTGATCCGAGAGAGAGAGAGCACTAGCCTCATTCTGTGATCCGAGAGAGAGAGAGCACTAGCCTCATTCTGTGATCCGAGAGAGAGAGAGAGAGCACTAGCCTCATTCTGTGATCCGAGAGAGAGAGAGAGAGAGAGAGCACTAGCCTCATTCTGTGATCCGAGAGAGAGAGAGAGAGAGAGAGCACTAGCCTCATTCTGTGATCCGAGAGAGAGAGAGAGCACTAGCCTCATTCTGTGATCCGAGAGAGAGAGAGAGAGCACTAGCCTCATTCTGTGATCCGAGAGAGAGAGAGAGCACTAGCCTCATTCTGTGATCCGAGAGAGAGCACTAGCCTCATTCTGTGATCCGAGAGAGAGAGAGAGAGAGCACTAGCCTCATTCTGTGATCCGAGAGAGAGAGAGCACTAGCCTCATTCTGTGATCCGAGAGAGAGAGAGCACTAGCCTCATTCTGTGATCCGAGAGAGAGAGAGAGAGATCCGAGAGAGAGAGAGCACTAGCCTCATTCTGTGATCCGAGAGAGAGAGAGAGAGAGAGAGAGAGTGATCCGAGAGAGAGCACTAGCCTCATTCTGTGATCCGAGAGAGAGAGAGAGAGAGCACTAGCCTCATTCTGTGATCCGAGAGAGAGAGAGAGAGAGAGCACTAGCCTCATTCTGTGATCCGAGAGAGAGAGAGAGAGCACTAGCCTCATTCTGTGATCCGAGAGCACTAGCCTCATTCTGTGATCCGAGAGAGAGAGAGAGACTAGCCTCATTCTGTGATCCGAGAGAGAGAGAGAGAGCACTAGCCTCATTCTGTGATCCGAGAGAGAGAGAGCACTAGCCTCATTCTGTGATCCGAGAGAGAGAGAGAGAGAGAGAGCACTAGCCTCATTCTGTGATCCGAGAGAGAGAGAGAGAGCACTAGCCTCATTCTGTGATCCGAGAGAGAGAGAGAGAGAGAGAGAGAGAGAGCACTAGCCTCATTCTGTGATCCGAGAGAGAGAGAGCACTAGCCTCATTCTGTGATCCGAGAGAGAGAGAGAGAGAGCACTAGCCTCATTCTGTGATCCGAGAGAGAGAGAGAGCAGAGCACTAGCCTCATTCTGTGATCCGAGAGAGAGAGAGCACTAGCCTCATTCTGTGATCCGAGAGAGAGAGAGAGCACTAGCCTCATTCTGTGATCCGAGAGAGAGAGCACTAGCCTCATTCTGTGATCCGAGAGAGAGAGAGAGAGAGAGAGAGAGCACTAGCCTCATTCTGTGATCCGAGAGAGAGAGAGAGAGAGCACTAGCCTCATTCTGTGATCCGAGAGAGAGAGACTAGCCTCATTCTGTGATCCGAGAGAGAGAGAGCACTAGCCTCATTCTGTGATCCGAGAGAGAGAGAGAGCACTAGCCTCATTCTGTGATCCGAGAGAGAGAGAGAGAGAGCACTAGCCTCATTCTGTGATCCGAGAGAGAGCACACTAGCCTCATTCTGTGATCCGAGAGAGAGCCTCATTCTGTGATCCGAGAGAGAGAGAGAGCACTAGCCTCATTCTGTGATCCGAGAGAGAGAGAGCACTAGCCTCATTCTGTGATCCGAGAGAGAGAGAGAGAGAGCAGAGAGAGATCCGAGAGAGACTAGCCTCATTCTGTGATCCGAGAGAGAGAGAGAGAGAGAGAGAGAGCACTAGCCTCATTCTGTGATCCGAGAGAGAGAGAGAGAGAGCACTAGCCTCATTCTGTGATCCGAGAGAGAGAGAGAGAGCACTAGCCTCATTCTGTGATCCGAGAGAGAGCACTAGCCTCATTCTGTGATCCGAGAGAGAGCACTAGCCTCATTCTGTGATCCGAGAGAGAGAGAGAGAGCACTAGCCTCATTCTGTGATCCGAGAGAGAGAGAGAGAGAGATCCGAGAGAGCACTAGCCTCATTCTGTGATCCGAGAGAGAGAGAGAGAGAGCACTAGCCTCATTCTGTGATCCGAGAGAGAGAGAGAGAGAGCACTAGCCTCATTCTGTGATCCGAGAGAGAGAGAGACTAGCCTCATTCTGTGATCCGAGAGAGAGAGAGAGAGCACTAGCCTCATTCTGTGATCCGAGAGAGAGAGAGACTAGCCTCATTCTGTGATCCGAGAGAGAGAGAGAGAGAGAGCACTAGCCTCATTCTGTGATCCGAGAGAGAGAGAGAGAGAGAGAGCACTAGCCTCATTCTGTGATCCGAGAGAGAGAGAGAGAGCACTAGCCTCATTCTGTGATCCGAGAGAGAGCACTAGCCTCATTCTGTGATCCGAGAGAGAGCACTAGCCTCATTCTGTGATCCGAGAGAGAGAGAGAGAGAGAGAGAGAGAGAGACTAGCCTCATTCTGTGATCCGAGAGAGAGAGAGAGAGCACTAGCCTCATTCTGTGATCCGAGAGAGAGAGAGAGAGAGAGAGCACTAGCCTCATTCTGTGATCCGAGAGAGAGAGAGAGAGCACTAGCCTCATTCTGTGATCCGAGAGAGAGAGAGAGAGAGCACTAGCCTCATTCTGTGATCCGAGAGAGAGCACTAGCCTCATTCTGTGATCCGAGAGAGAGAGAGAGAGAGCACTAGCCTCATTCTGTGATCCGAGAGAGAGAGAGAGAGCACTAGCCTCATTCTGTGATCCGAGAGAGAGAGAGAGAGAGAGCACTAGCCTCATTCTGTGATCCGAGAGAGAGAGAGAGAGAGAGAGAGAGAGAGAGAGCACTAGCCTCATTCTGTGATCCGAGAGAGAGAGAGAGAGAGAGAGAGAGAGAGAGAGAGCACTAGCCTCATTCTGTGATCCGAGAGAGAGAGAGAGAGAGACTAGCCTCATTCTGTGATCCGAGAGAGAGAGAGAGCACTAGCCTCATTCTGTGATCCGAGAGAGAGCACTAGCCTCATTCTGTGATCCGAGAGAGAGCACTAGCCTCATTCTGTGATCCGAGAGAGAGAGAGAGAGAGAGCACTAGCCTCATTCTGTGATCCGAGAGAGAGAGAGAGCACTAGCCTCATTCTGTGATCCGAGAGAGAGAGAGAGAGAGAGAGAGAGAGCACTAGCCTCATTCTGTGATCCGAGAGAGAGAGAGAGAGAGAGAGAGCACTAGCCTCATTCTGTGATCCGAGAGAGAGAGAGAGAGAGCACTAGCCTCATTCTGTGATCCGAGAGAGAGAGAGCCTCATTCTGTGATCCGAGAGAGAGAGAGAGAGCACTAGCCTCATTCTGTGATCCGAGAGAGAGAGAGAGCACTAGCCTCATTCTGTGATCCGAGAGAGAGAGAGAGAGCACTAGCCTCATTCTGTGATCCGAGAGAGAGAGAGAGAGAGAGCACTAGCCTCATTCTGTGATCCGAGAGAGAGAGAGAGAGCACTAGCCTCATTCTGTGATCCGAGAGAGAGAGAGAGAGCAGCCTCATTCTGAGAGAGAGAGAGAGAGCACTAGCCTCATTCTGTGATCCGAGAGAGAGAGAGAGAGCACTAGCCTCATTCTGTGATCCGAGAGAGAGAGAGAGAGAGAGAGCACTAGCCTCATTCTGTGATCCGAGAGAGAGAGAGAGCACTAGCCTCATTCTGTGAGAGAGAGAGAGAGAGAGAGAGCACTAGCCTCATTCTGTGATCCGAGAGAGAGAGAGAGAGCACTAGCCTCATTCTGTGATCCGAGAGAGAGAGAGAGAGCACTAGCCTCATTCTGTGATCCGAGAGAGAGAGAGAGCACTAGCCTCATTCTGTGATCCGAGAGAGAGAGAGAGAGAGACTAGCCTCATTCTGTGATCCGAGAGAGAGAGAGAGAGCAGCCTCATTCTGTGATCCGAGAGAGAGAGAGAGAGAGCACTAGCCTCATTCTGTGATCCGAGAGAGAGAGAGAGAGCACTAGCCTCATTCTGTGATCCGAGAGAGAGAGAGAGAGCACTAGCCTCATTCTGTGATCCGAGAGAGAGAGAGAGAGAGAGCCTCATTCCTGTGATCCGAGAGAGAGAGAGAGAGCACTAGCCTCATTCTGTGATCCGAGAGAGAGAGCCTCATTCTGTGATCCGAGAGAGAGCACTAGCCTCATTCTGTGATCCGAGAGAGAGAGAGAGAGCACTAGCCTCATTCTGTGATCCGAGAGAGCCTCATTCTGTGATCCGAGAGAGAGCACTAGCCTCATTCTGTGATCCGAGAGAGAGAGAGAGAGAGAGAGCACTAGCCTCATTCTGTGATCCGAGAGAGAGAGAGAGAGAGCACTAGCCTCATTCTGTGATCCGAGAGAGAGCCTCATTCTGTGATCCGAGAGAGAGCACTAGCCTCATTCTGTGATCCGAGAGAGAGCACTAGCCTCATTCTGTGATCCGAGAGAGAGAGAGAGCACTAGCCTCATTCTGTGATCCGAGAGAGAGAGAGAGAGAGCACTAGCCTCATTCTGTGATCCGAGAGAGAGAGAGAGAGAGAGAGCACTAGCCTCATTCTGTGATCCGAGAGAGAGAGAGAGAGAGAGAGAGCACTAGCCTCATTCTGTGATCCGAGAGAGAGAGAGAGAGAGAGAGAGCACTAGCCTCATTCTGTGATCCGAGAGAGAGAGAGAGAGAGAGCACTAGCCTCATTCTGTGATCCGAGAGAGAGCACTAGCCTCATTCTGTGATCCGAGAGAGAGCACTAGCCTCATTCTGTGATCCGAGAGAGAGAGAGAGAGCACTAGCCTCATTCTGTGATCCGAGAGAGAGAGAGAGAGAGAGCACTAGCCTCATTCTGTGATCCGAGAGAGAGAGAGAGAGAGAGAGCACTAGCCTCATTCTGTGATCCGAGAGAGAGAGAGAGAGAGCACTAGCCTCATTCTGTGATCCGAGAGAGAGCACTAGCCTCATTCTGTGATCCGAGAGAGAGCACTAGCCTCATTCTGTGATCCGAGAGAGAGAGAGAGAGAGAGAGAGAGAGAGAGAGCACTAGCCTCATTCTGTGATCCGAGAGAGAGAGAGAGAGCACTAGCCTCATTCTGTGATCCGAGAGAGAGCACTAGCCTCATTCTGTGATCCGAGAGAGAGAGAGAGAGCACTAGCCTCATTCTGTGATCCGAGAGAGAGAGAGAGAGCACTAGCCTCATTCTGTGATCCGAGAGAGAGAGAGAGAGCACTAGCCTCATTCTGTGATCCGAGAGAGAGAGAGAGAGCACTAGCCTCATTCTGTGATCCGAGAGAGAGAGAGAGAGAGAGAGAGAGAGCACTAGCCTCATTCTGTGATCCGAGAGAGAGAGAGAGAGAGAGCACTAGCCTCATTCTGTGATCCGAGAGAGAGAGAGAGAGCACTAGCCTCATTCTGTGATCCGAGAGAGAGCACTAGCCTCATTCTGTGATCCGAGAGAGAGCACTAGCCTCATTCTGTGATCCGAGAGAGAGAGAGAGATTCTGTGATCCGAGAGAGAGAGAGAGAGCACTAGCCTCATTCTGTGATCCGAGAGAGAGAGAGAGAGAGAGCCTCATTCTGTGATCCGAGAGCACTAGCCTCATTCTGTGATCCGAGAGAGAGAGAGAGAGAGCACTAGCCTCATTCTGTGATCCGAGAGAGAGACTAGCCTCATTCTGTGATCCGAGAGAGAGAGAGAGAGAGCACTAGCCTCATTCTGTGATCCGAGAGAGAGAGAGAGAGAGAGCACTAGCCTCATTCTGTGATCCGAGAGAGAGAGAGAGAGAGAGACTAGCCTCATTCTGTGATCCGAGAGAGAGAGAGAGAGCACTAGCCTCATTCTGTGATCCGAGAGAGAGAGAGAGAGCACTAGCCTCATTCTGTGATCCGAGAGAGAGAGAGAGAGCACTAGATTCTGTGATCCGAGAGAGAGAGAGAGCACTAGCCTCATTCTGTGATCCGAGAGAGAGAGAGAGAGAGCACTAGCACTGTGAGCCTCATTCTGTGATCCGAGAGAGAGAGAGAGCACTAGCCTCATTCTGTGATCCGAGAGAGAGCAGAGCCTCATTCTGTGATCCGAGAGAGAGAGAGAGAGAGAGAGAGAGAGAGCACTAGCCTCATTCTGTGATCCGAGAGAGAGAGAGAGAGCACTAGCCTCATTCTGTGATCCGAGAGAGAGAGAGAGCACTAGCCTCATTCTGTGATCCGAGAGAGAGAGAGAGAGAGAGAGAGCACTAGCCTCATTCTGTGATCCGAGAGAGAGAGAGAGAGAGAGAGAGAGCACTAGCCTCATTCTGTGATCCGAGAGAGAGAGAGAGAGCACTAGCCTCATTCTGTGATCCGAGAGAGAGCACTAGCCTCATTCTGTGATCCGAGAGAGAGCACTAGCCTCATTCTGTGATCCGAGAGAGAGAGAGAGATTCTGTGATCCGAGAGAGAGAGCACTAGCCTCATTCTGTGATCCGAGAGAGAGAGAGAGAGAGAGAGAGAGAGAGAGAGCACTAGCCTCATTCTGTGATCCGAGAGAGAGAGAGAGAGCACTAGCCTCATTCTGTGATCCGAGAGAGAGAGAGAGAGCACTAGCCTCATTCTGTGATCCGAGAGAGAGAGAGAGAGACTAGCCTCATTCTGTGATCCGAGAGAGAGAGAGAGAGCACTAGCCTCATTCTGTGATCCGAGAGAGAGAGAGAGAGAGCACTAGCCTCATTCTGTGATCCGAGAGAGAGAGAGAGAGCACTAGCCTCATTCTGTGATCCGAGAGAGAGAGAGCACTAGCCTCATTCTGTGATCCGAGAGAGAGAGCACTAGCCTCATTCTGTGATCCGAGAGAGAGAGAGAGAGCACTAGCCTCATTCTGTGATCCGAGAGAGAGAGAGAGAGCACTAGCCTCATTCTGTGATCCGAGAGAGAGAGAGCACTAGCCTCATTCTGTGATCCGAGAGAGAGAGAGAGAGCACTAGCCTCATTCTGTGATCCGAGAGAGAGAGAGAGAGAGCACTAGCCTCATTCTGTGATCCGAGAGAGAGAGAGAGACACTAGCCTCATTCTGTGATCCGAGAGAGAGAGAGAGCACTAGCCTCATTCTGTGAGAGAGAGAGAGAGAGCACTAGCCTCATTCTGTGATCCGAGAGAGAGAGAGAGAGAGCACTAGCCTCATTCTGTGATCCGAGAGAGAGACTAGCCCTCATTCTGTGATCCGAGAGAGAGCACTAGCCTCATTCTGTGATCCGAGAGAGAGAGCCTCAGTGATCCGAGAGAGACTAGCCTCATTCTGTGATCCGAGAGAGAGAGAGAGAGCACTAGCCTCATTCTGTGATCCGAGAGAGACTAGCCTCATTCTGTGATCCGAGAGAGAGAGAGAGCACTAGCCTCATTCTGTGATCCGAGAGAGAGAGAGAGCACTAGCCTCATTCTGTGATCCGAGAGAGAGAGAGAGAGAGAGCACTAGCCTCATTCTGTGATCCGAGAGAGAGAGAGAGAGAGAGCACTAGCCTCATTCTGTGATCCGAGAGAGAGAGAGAGAGCACTAGCCTCATTCTGTGATCCGAGAGAGAGAGAGAGAGAGAGCCTCAGTGATCCGAGAGAGAGAGAGAGCACTAGCCTCATTCTGTGATCCGAGAGAGAGAGAGAGAGATCCGAGAGCACTAGCCTCATTCTGTGATCCGAGAGAGAGCCTCATTCTGTGATCCGAGAGAGAGAGCACTAGCCTCATTCTGTGATCCGAGAGAGAGAGAGAGAGCACTAGCCTCATTCTGTGATCCGAGAGAGAGAGAGAGAGAGAGAGAGCACTAGCCTCATTCTGTGATCCGAGAGAGAGAGAGAGAGCACTAGCCTCATTCTGTGATCCGAGAGAGAGAGAGAGAGCACTAGCCTCATTCTGTGATCCGAGAGAGAGAGAGAGCACTAGCCTCATTCTGTGATCCGAGAGAGAGAGAGAGAGCACTAGCCTCATTCTGTGATCCGAGAGAGAGAGAGAGAGAGATTCTGTGATCCGAGAGAGAGCACTAGCCTCATTCTGTGATCCGAGAGAGAGAGAGAGAGCACTAGCCTCATTCTGTGATCCGAGAGAGAGAGAGAGAGCACTAGCCTCATTCTGTGATCCGAGAGAGAGAGAGCAGCCTCATTCTGTGATCCGAGAGAGAGCACTAGCCTCATTCTGTGATCCGAGAGAGAGAGAGAGAGAGACTAGCCTCATTCTGTGATCCTGAGATCCGAGAGTGATCCGAGAGAGAGAGAGAGCACTAGCCTCATTCTGTGATCCGAGAGAGAGAGAGAGAGCACTAGCCTCATTCTGTGATCCGAGAGAGAGAGAGAGCCTCATTCTGTGATCCGAGAGAGAGAGAGAGCACTAGCCTCATTCTGTGATCCGAGAGAGAGCACTAGCCTCATTCTGTGATCCGAGAGAGAGAGAGAGCACTAGCCTCATTCTGTGATCCGAGAGAGAGAGAGAGAGCACTAGCCTCATTCTGTGATCCGAGAGAGAGAGAGAGAGAGATCCGAGAGAGAGCACTAGCCTCATTCTGTGATCCGAGAGAGAGAGAGAGCACTAGCCTCATTCTGTGATCCGAGAGAGAGAGAGAGAGAGAGAGAGAGAGAGAGAGAGAGAGAGAGAGAGAGCACTAGCCTCATTCTGTGATCCGAGAGAGAGAGAGAGAGAGAGAGAGCACTAGCCTCATTCTGTGATCCGAGAGAGAGAGAGAGAGACTAGCCTCATTCTGTGATCCGAGAGAGAGAGAGAGAGAGAGAGAGCACTAGCCTCATTCTGTGATCCGAGAGAGAGAGAGAGAGCACTAGCCTCATTCTGTGATCCGAGAGAGAGAGAGCACTAGCCTCATTCTGTGATCCGAGAGAGAGAGAGAGAGAGAGAGCACTAGCCTCATTCTGTGATCCGAGAGAGAGAGAGAGAGCACTAGCCTCATTCTGTGATCCGAGAGAGAGAGAGAGAGAGCACTAGCCTCATTCTGTGATCCGAGAGAGAGAGAGAGAGCACTAGCCTCATTCTGTGATCCGAGAGAGAGAGAGAGAGCACTAGCCTCATTCTGTGATCCGAGAGAGAGAGAGAGAGCACTAGCCTCATTCTGTGATCCGAGAGAGAGAGAGTGAGAGCACTAGCCTCATTCTGTGATCCGAGAGAGAGAGAGAGAGCACTAGCCTCATTCTGTGATCCGAGAGAGAGAGAGAGAGCACTAGCCTCATTCTGTGATCCGAGAGAGAGAGAGAGAGAGCACTAGCCTCATTCTGTGATCCGAGAGAGAGCACTAGCCTCATTCTGTGATCCGAGAGAGAGCACTAGCCTCATTCTGTGATCCGAGAGAGAGAGAGAGAGAGAGCACTAGCCTCATTCTGTGATCCGAGAGAGAGAGCACTAGCCTCATTCTGTGATCCGAGAGAGAGCACTAGCCTCATTCTGTGATCCGAGAGAGAGAGAGAGAGCACTAGCCTCATTCTGTGATCCGAGAGAGAGAGAGAGAGCACTAGCCTCATTCTGTGATCCGAGAGAGAGAGAGAGAGAGCACTAGCCTCATTCTGTGATCACACTAGCCTCATTCTGTGATCCGAGAGAGAGCACTAGCCTCATTCTGTGATCCGAGAGAGAGAGAGAGAGCACTAGCCTCATTCTGTGATCCGAGAGAGAGAGAGAGAGAGAGCACTAGCCTCATTCTGTGATCCGAGAGAGAGAGAGAGAGAGCACTAGCCTCATTCTGTGATCCGAGAGAGAGAGAGAGAGCACTAGCCTCATTCTGTGATCCGAGAGAGAGAGAGAGAGCACTAGCCTCATTCTGTGATCCGAGAGAGAGAGAGAGAGCACTAGCCTCATTCTGTGATCCGAGAGAGAGCACTAGCCTCATTCTGTGATCCGAGAGAGAGAGAGAGAGCACTAGCCTCATTCTGTGATCCGAGAGAGAGAGAGAGAGAGCACTAGCCTCATTCTGTGATCCGAGAGAGAGAGAGAGAGAGAGCACTAGCCTCATTCTGTGATCCGAGAGAGAGAGAGAGAGAGAGAGAGCACTAGCCTCATTCTGTGATCCGAGAGAGAGAGAGAGAGACTAGCCTCATTCTGTGATCCGAGAGAGAGACTAGCCTCATTCTGTGATCCGAGAGAGAGCACTAGCCTCATTCTGTGATCCGAGAGAGAGAGAGAGAGAGCACTAGCCTCATTCTGTGATCCGAGAGAGAGAGAGAGAGCACTAGCCTCATTCTGTGATCCGAGAGAGAGCAGAGCCTCATTCTGTGATCCGAGAGAGCACTAGCCTCATTCTGTGATCCGAGAGAGAGAGAGAGAGAGCACTAGCCTCATTCTGTGATCCGAGAGAGAGAGAGAGAGAGAGAGAGAGCACTAGCCTCATTCTGTGATCCGAGAGAGAGAGAGAGAGCACTGTGATCCGCACTAGCCTCATTCTGTGATCCGAGAGAGAGAGAGAGAGAGCACTAGCCTCATTCTGTGATCCGAGAGAGAGAGAGAGAGAGAGCACTAGCCTCATTCTGTGATCCGAGAGAGAGAGAGAGCCTCATTCTGTGATCAGAGAGCACTAGCCTCATTCTGTGATCCGAGAGAGAGAGAGAGAGAGAGAGAGAGAGAGCACTAGCCTCATTCTGTGATCCGAGAGAGAGAGAGAGAGTGATCCGAGAGAGAGAGAGAGAGCACTAGCCTCATTCTGTGATCCGAGAGAGAGAGAGAGAGCACTAGCACTGTGATCCGCCTCATTCTGTGATCCGAGAGAGAGCACTAGCCTCATTCTGTGATCCGAGAGAGAGAGAGAGAGAGAGCACTAGCCTCATTCTGTGATCCGAGAGAGAGAGAGAGCCTCATTCTGTGATCCGAGAGAGAGAGAGAGAGAGAGAGAGAGCACTAGCCTCATTCTGTGATCCGAGAGAGAGAGAGAGAGAGAGACACTAGCCTCATTCTGTGATCCGAGAGAGAGAGAGAGCACTAGCCTCATTCTGTGATCCGAGAGAGAGAGAGAGAGCACTAGCCTCATTCTGTGATCCGAGAGAGAGAGAGAGAGCACTAGCCTCATTCTGTGATCCGAGAGAGAGAGAGAGAGCACTAGCCTCATTCTGTGATCCGAGAGAGAGAGAGACTAGATTCTGTGATCCGAGAGAGAGAGAGAGCACTAGCCTCATTCTGTGATCCGAGAGAGAGAGAGAGAGCACTAGCCTCATTCTGTGATCCGAGAGAGAGAGAGCACTAGCCTCATTCTGTGATCCGAGAGAGAGAGAGAGAGAGAGCACTAGCCTCATTCTGTGATCCGAGAGAGAGCACTAGCCTCATTCTGTGATCCGAGAGAGAGAGAGAGAGCACTAGCCTCATTCTGTGATCCGAGAGAGAGAGAGAGAGCACTAGCCTCATTCTGTGATCCGAGAGAGAGAGAGAGAGCACTAGCCTCATTCTGTGATCCGAGAGAGAGAGAGAGAGCACTAGCCTCATTCTGTGATCCGAGAGAGAGAGAGAGAGCACTAGCCTCATTCTGTGATCCGAGAGAGAGAGAGAGAGAGAGAGAGAGAGCACTAGCCTCATTCTGTGATCCGAGAGAGAGAGAGAGAGCACTAGCCTCATTCTGTGATCCGAGAGAGAGAGAGAGAGCACTAGCCTCATTCTGTGATCCGAGAGAGAGCACTAGCCTCATTCTGTGATCCGAGAGAGAGCACTAGCCTCATTCTGTGATCCGAGAGAGAGAGAGAGAGAGAGAGAGAGAGAGAGCACTAGCCTCATTCTGTGATCCGAGAGAGAGAGAGAGAGCACTAGCCTCATTCTGTGATCCGAGAGAGAGAGAGAGAGCACTAGCCTCATTCTGTGATCCGAGAGAGAGAGAGAGAGCACTAGCCTCATTCTGTGATCCGAGAGAGAGAGAGAGAGCACTAGCCTCATTCTGTGATCCGAGAGAGAGAGAGAGAGAGAGAGAGAGAGCACTAGCCTCATTCTGTGATCCGAGAGAGAGAGAGAGAGAGCACTAGCCTCATTCTGTGATCCGAGAGAGACTAGCCTCATTCTGTGATCCGAGAGAGAGAGAGAGAGCACTAGCCTCATTCTGTGATCCGAGAGAGAGAGAGAGAGAGAGCACTAGCCTCATTCTGTGATCCGAGAGAGAGAGAGAGAGCACTAGCCTCATTCTGTGATCCGAGAGAGAGAGAGAGCACTAGCCTCATTCTGTGATCCGAGAGAGAGAGAGAGCACTAGCCTCATTCTGTGATCCGAGAGAGAGAGAGAGAGAGAGAGAGAGAGAGCACTAGCCTCATTCTGTGATCCGAAGAGAGAGAGAGAGAGCACTAGCCTCATTCTGTGATCCGAGAGAGAGAGAGAGAGCACTAGCCTCATTCTGTGATCCGAGAGAGAGAGAGTGATCCGAGAGAGAGCACTAGCCTCATTCTGTGATCCGAGAGAGAGAGAGAGAGCTAGCCTCATTCTGTGATCCGAGAGAGAGAGAGCACTAGCCTCATTCTGTGATCCGAGAGAGAGCACTAGCCTCATTCTGTGAGAGAGAGAGAGAGCACTAGCCTCATTCTGTGATCCGAGAGAGAGAGAGAGAGAGAGCACTAGCCTCATTCTGTGATCCGAGAGAGAGAGAGAGAGCACTAGCCTCATTCTGTGATCCGAGAGAGAGAGAGAGAGAGAGCACTAGCCTCATTCTGTGATCCGAGAGAGAGAGAGAGAGCACTAGCCTCATTCTGTGATCCGAGAGAGAGAGAGCCTCATTCTGTGATCCGAGAGAGAGAGAGAGAGCACACTAGCCTCATTCTGTGATCCGAGAGAGAGAGAGAGAGCACTAGCCTCATTCTGTGATCCGAGAGAGAGAGAGAGAGAGAGCACTAGCCTCATTCTGTGATCCGAGAGAGAGAGAGAGCATTCTGTGATCCGAGAGAGAGCACTAGCCTCATTCTGTGATCCGAGAGAGAGAGAGAGAGCACTAGCCTCATTCTGTGATCCGAGAGAGAGAGAGAGAGAGAGCACTAGCCTCATTCTGTGATCCGAGAGAGAGAGAGAGAGCACTAGCCTCATTCTGTGATCCGAGAGAGAGAGAGAGAGCACTAGCCTCATTCTGTGATCCGAGAGAGAGCACTAGCCTCATTCTGTGATCCGAGAGAGAGCACTAGCCTCATTCTGTGATCCGAGAGAGAGAGAGAGAGAGAGAGAGCACTAGCCTCATTCTGTGATCCGAGAGAGAGAGAGAGAGAGCACTAGCCTCATTCTGTGATCCGAGAGAGAGAGAGAGAGCAGTAGCCTCATTCTGTGATCCGAGAGAGAGAGAGAGAGAGAGAGAGAGAGAGAGAGCACTAGCCTCATTCTGTGATCCGAGAGAGAGAGAGAGAGAGAGCACTAGCCTCATTCTGTGATCCGAGAGAGAGAGAGAGAGCACTAGCCTCATTCTGTGATCCGAGAGAGAGCACTAGCCTCATTCTGTGATCCGAGAGAGAGAGAGAGAGCACTAGCCTCATTCTGTGATCCGAGAGAGAGAGAGAGAGCACTAGCCTCATTCTGTGATCCGAGAGAGAGAGAGAGAGCACTAGCCTCATTCTGTGATCCGAGAGAGAGAGAGAGAGAGAGCACTAGCCTCATTCATCCGAGAGAGAGAGAGAGAGCACTCTGTGATCCGAGAGAGAGAGAGAGAGCACTAGCCTCATTCTGTGATCCGAGAGAGAGAGAGAGAGACTAGCCTCATTCTGTGATCCGAGAGAGAGAGAGAGAGAGAGCACTAGCCTCATTCTGTGATCCGAGAGAGAGAGAGAGAGCACTAGCCTCATTCTGTGATCCGAGAGAGAGAGAGAGAGCACTAGCCTCATTCTGTGATCCGAGAGAGAGAGAGAGAGCACTAGCCTCATTCTGTGATCCGAGAGAGAGAGAGAGAGAGCCTCATTCTGTGATCCGAGAGAGAGAGAGAGAGCAGAGCCTCATTCTGTGATCCGAGAGAGAGAGAGAGAGAGCACTAGCCTCATTCTGTGATCCGAGAGAGAGAGAGAGAGAGCACTAGCCTCATTCTGTGATCCGAGAGAGAGAGAGAGCACTAGCCTCATTCTGTGATCCGAGAGAGAGAGAGAGAGCACTAGCCTCATTCTGTGATCCGAGAGAGAGAGAGAGCACTAGCCTCATTCTGTGATCCGAGAGAGAGAGAGCACTAGCCTCATTCTGTGATCCGAGAGAGAGAGAGAGAGCACTAGCCTCATTCTGTGATCCGAGAGAGAGAGAGAGAGCACTAGCCTCATTCTGTGATCCGAGAGAGAGAGAGAGAGAGAGCACTAGCCTCATTCTGTGATCCGAGAGAGAGAGAGAGAGAGAGCAGCACTAGCCTCATTCTGTGATCCGAGAGAGAGAGAGAGCACTAGCCTCATTCTGTGATCCGAGAGAGAGCACTAGCCTCATTCTGTGATCCGAGAGAGAGCACTAGCCTCATTCTGTGATCCGAGAGAGAGAGAGAGAGCACTAGCCTCATTCTGTGATCCGAGAGAGAGAGAGAGAGCACTAGCCTCATTCTGTGATCCGAGAGAGAGAGAGAGAGCACTAGCCTCATTCTGTGATCCGAGAGAGAGAGAGAGAGCACTAGCCTCATTCTGTGATCCGAGAGAGAGAGAGAGAGCACTTCATTCTGTGATCCGAGAGAGAGAGAGAGAGCACTAGCCTCATTCTGTGATCCGAGAGAGAGAGAGAGAGAGAGAGCACTAGCCTCATTCTGTGATCCGAGAGAGAGAGAGAGAGAGAGCCTCATTCTGTGATCCGAGAGAGAGAGAGAGAGAGCACTAGCCTCATTCTGTGATCCGAGAGAGAGAGAGAGAGCACTAGCCTCATTCTGTGATCCGAGAGAGAGAGAGAGCACTAGCCTCATTCTGTGATCCGAGAGAGAGAGAGAGAGCACTAGCCTCATTCTGTGATCATTCATTCTGTGATCCGAGAGAGAGAGAGAGAGCACTAGCCTCATTCTGTGATCCGAGAGAGAGAGAGAGAGCCTCATTCTGTGATCCGAGAGAGAGAGAGAGAGCACTAGCCTCATTCTGTGATCCGAGAGAGAGAGAGAGAGCACTAGCCTCATTCTGTGATCCGAGAGAGAGAGAGAGAGCACTAGCCTCATTCTGTGATCCGAGAGAGAGCACTAGCCTCATTCTGTGATCCGAGAGAGAGAGAGAGAGAGCACTAGCCTCATTCTGTGATCCGAGAGAGAGAGAGAGAGAGAGCACTAGCCTCATTCTGTGATCCGAGAGAGAGAGAGAGCACTAGCCTCATCATTTCTGTGATCCGAGAGAGAGAGAGAGAGCACTAGCCTCATTCTGTGATCCGAGAGAGAGAGAGAGAGCACTAGCCTCATTCTGTGATCCGAGAGAGAGAGAGAGAGCACTAGCCTCATTCTGTGATCCGAGAGAGAGAGAGAGAGCACTAGCCTCATTCTGTGATCCGAGAGAGAGAGATCCGAGAGAGACACTAGCCTCATTCTGTGATCCGAGAGAGAGAGAGAGAGCACTAGCCTCATTCTGTGATCCGAGAGAGAGAGAGAGAGAGAGAGAGAGAGAGCACTAGCCTCATTCTGTGATCCGAGAGAGAGAGAGAGAGCACTAGCCTCATTCTGTGATCCGAGAGAGAGAGAGAGAGCACTAGCCTCATTCTGTGATCCGAGAGAGAGAGAGAGAGCACTAGCCTCATTCTGTGATCCGAGAGAGAGAGAGCACTAGCCTCATTCTGTGATCCGAGAGAGAGAGAGAGAGCACTAGCCTCATTCTGTGATCCGCACTAGCCTCATTCTGTGATCCGAGAGAGAGAGAGAGAGAGAGCACTAGCCTCATTCTGTGATCCGAGAGAGAGAGAGAGAGAGCACTAGCCTCATTCTGTGATCCGAGAGAGAGAGAGAGAGAGCACTAGCCTCATTCTGTGATCCGAGAGAGAGAGAGAGAGCACTAGCCTCATTCTGTGATCCGAGAGAGAGCACTAGCCTCATTCTGTGATCCGAGAGAGAGAGAGAGCACTAGCCTCATTCTGATCCGCACTCATTCTGTGATCCGAGAGAGAGAGAGAGCACTAGCCTCATTCTGTGATCCGAGAGAGAGAGAGAGAGAGCACTAGCCTCATTCTGTGATCCGAGAGAGAGAGAGAGAGCACTAGCCTCATTCTGTGATCCGAGAGAGAGAGAGAGAGAGAGAGAGAGAGAGAGAGAGAGAGAGAGCACTAGCCTCATTCTGTGATCCGAGAGAGAGAGAGAGAGCACTAGCCTCATTCTGTGATCCGAGAGAGAGAGAGAGAGAGAGAGAGAGAGCACTAGCCTCATTCTGTGATCCGAGAGAGAGAGAGAGAGCACTAGCCTCATTCTGTGATCCGAGAGAGAGAGAGAGAGCACTAGCCTCATTCTGTGATCCGAGAGAGAGAGAGAGAGCACGAGCCTCATTCTGTGATCCGAGAGAGAGAGAGAGCACTAGCCTCATTCTGTGATCCGAGAGAGAGAGAGAGAGAGCACTAGCCTCATTCTGTGATCCGAGAGAGAGAGAGAGAGAGAGAGCACTAGCCTCATTCTGTGATCCGAGATCACTAGCCTCATTCTGTGATCCGAGAGAGAGAGAGAGACTAGCCTCATTCTGTGATCCGAGAGAGAGAGAGAGAGAGAGAGAGAGAGAGAGAGAGAGAGAGAGAGCACTAGCCTCATTCTGTGATCCGCAGCGTCTTTTTCCCTGAGAGTTGGTTGCTAGCTGTATGTGTCCTGCCATTTATGTGTATTTTATTTAACTTCTACAAGTGTTCAGTTGTAATTGTATTTTTTTTTGGGGGAGTCACTTTTAACTCGTAAAGTTTTTACTTGTGAATTAAAATCAAAACGTGGATTTTTACCTGAGATTTATGTGGTCGGTTTTTGCAGCAATAGTCCAATTTATCCACGGTTCTGTTACTCCAGCAGTGTTGATGCTGATGGGAGAAAGAAATATAACTGAAATGTGTCAATGACCAACTGTTCATAGTATCGGTTCTAATTTGATGTAATTGTATATTAATTTCTAAACTTTCATCAGGGAAATGGAAAATACTTGTAACGAGCTAAATGTATGCCATTCTGTACGAGCAAAAGTTTGCTACCAAACAATTTACACTGGTGTTCCTGGAGAAACCCTTGCGAGAAGGTAGGTAATATACTGGCCATGATCTCACCTGAGAGAGGGAAGGTAGGTAATATACTGGTCATGATCTCACCTGAGAGAGAGAAGGTAGGTAATATACTGGCCATGATCTCACTTGAGAGAGAGAAGGTAAGTAATATACTGGCCACGGTTACACCTGAGAGAGAGAGAGAGAGAGAGAGAAGGTAGGTAATATACTGGCCATGATCTCACCTGAGAGAGAGAAGGTAGGTAATATACTGTCCATGATCTCACCTGAGAGAGAGAAGGTAGGTAATATACTGGCCATGATCTCACCTGAGAGAGAGAAAGTAGGCTATATACTGGCCATGATCTCACCTGAGAGAGAGAGATGGTAGGTAATATACTGGTCATGATCTCACCTGAGAGAGAGAAGGTAGGTAATATACTGGCCATGATCTCACCTGAGAGAGAGAAGGTAGGTAATATACCGTCCATGATCTCACCTGAGAGAGAGAAGGTAGGTAATATACTGGCCATGATCTCACCTGAGAGAGAGAAAGTAGGTAATATACTGGCCATGATCTCACCTGAGAGAGAGAAGGTAGGCAATCTCATACTGGCCATGATCTCACTCACCTGAGAGAGAGAAGGTAGGTAATATACTGGCCATGATCTCACCTGAGAGAGAGAAGGTAGGTAATATACTGGTCATGATCTCACCTGAGAGAGAGAGGTAGGTAATATACTGGCCTCATGATCTCACTCTGAGAGAGAGAAGGTAGGTAATATACTGGCCATGATCTCACCTGAGAGAGAGAAGGTAGGTAATATACTGGCCATGATCTCACCTGAGAGAGAGAAGGTAGGTAATATACTGGTCATGATCTCACCTGAGAGAGAGAAGGTAGGTAATATACTGGTCATGATCTCACCTGAGAGAGAGAAGGTAGGTAATATACTGGCCATGATCTCACCTGAGAGAGAGAAGGTAGGTAATATACTGGCCATGATCTCACCTGAGAGAGAGAAGGTAGGTAATATACTGGCCATGATCTCACCTGAGAGAGAGAAAGTAGGCTATATACTGGCCATGATCTCACCTGAGAGAGAGAAGGTAGGCAATATACTGGCCATGATCTCACCTGAGAGAGAGAAGGTAGGTAATACACTGGCCATGATCTCACCTGAGAGAGAGAAGGTAGGTAATATACTGGCCATGATCTCACCTGAGAGAGAAGGTAGGTAATATACTGGCCATGATCTCACCTGAGAGAGAGAAGGTAGGTAATATACTGGCCATGATCTCACCTGAGAGAGAGAAGGTAGGTAATATACTGGCCATGATCTCACCTGAGAGAGAGAAGGTAGGTAATATACTGGCCATGATCTCACCTGAGAGAGAGAAGGTAGGTAATATACTGGTCATGATCTCACCTGAGAGAGAGAAGGTAGGTAATATACTGGCCATGATCTCACCTGAGAGAGAAGGTAGGTAATATACTGGCC
Organism: Oncorhynchus gorbuscha; assembly: GCF_021184085.1. NCBI lineage: Eukaryota > Metazoa > Chordata > Actinopteri > Salmoniformes > Salmonidae > Oncorhynchus > Oncorhynchus gorbuscha. The sequence continues at coordinate 79,988,291 of NC_060183.1, read as the reverse complement.
ATGATCTCACCTGAGAGAGAGAAGGTAGGTAATATACTGGCCATGATCTCACCTGAGAGAGAGAAGGTAGGTAATATACTGGCCATGATCTCACCTGAGAGAGAGAAGGTAGGTAGGCCATGATCTCACCTGAGAGAGAGAGGTACTGGCCATGATCTCACCTGAGAGAGAGAAAGATCTCACCTGAGAGAGAGAGGTAGGTATATACTGGCCATGATCTCACCTGAGAGAGAGAAGGTAGGTAATATACTGGCCATGATCTCACCTGAGAGAGAGAAGGTAGGTAATATACTGGCCATGATCTCACCTGAGAGAGAGAAGGTAGGTAGGTCATGATCTCACCTGAGAGAGAAGGTAGGTAATATACTGGCCATGATCTCACCTGAGAGAGAGAAGGTAGGTAATATACTGGCCATGATCTCACCTGAGAGAGAGAAGGTAGGTAATATACTGGCCATGATCTCACCTGAGAGAGAAGGAGGTAGGCCATGATAATATACTGGCCATGATCTCACCTGAGAGAGAGAAGGTAGGTAATATACTGGCCATGATCTCACCTGAGAGAGAGAGAGGTAGGTAATATACTGGCCATGATCTCACCTGAGAGAGAGAGGTAGGTAATATACTGGCCATGATCTCACCTGAGAGAGAGAAGGTAGGTAATATACTGGCCTGAGAGAGAGAGGTAGGTAATATACTGGCCATGATCTCACCTGAGAGAGAGAAGGTAGGTAATATACTGGCCATGATCTCACCTGAGAGAGAGAAGGTAGGCAATATACTGGCCATGATCTCACCTGAGAGAGAGAAGGTAGGTAATATACTGGCCATGATCTCACCTGAGAGAGAGAGGTAATATACTGGCCATGATCTCACCTGAGAGAGAGAAGGTAGGTAATATACTGGCCATGATCTCACCTGAGAGAGAGAAGGTAGGTAATATACTGGCCATGATCTCACCTGAGAGAGGAAAGGTAGGTAATATACTGGTCATGATCTCACCTGAGAGAGAGAAGGTAGGTAATATACTGGTCATGATCTCACCTGAGAGAGAGAAGGTAGGTAATATACTGGCCATGATCTCACCTGAGAGAGAGAAGGTAGGTAATATACTGGCCATGATCTCACCTGAGAGAGAGAAGGTAGGTAATATACTGGCCATGATCTCACCTGAGAGAGAGAAGGTAGGTAATATACTGGCCATGAGAGAGAGAGAAGGTAGGCAATATACTGGCCATGATCTCACCTGAGAGAGAGAAGGTAGGCAATATACTGGCCATGATCTCACCTGAGAGAGAGAAGGTAGGTAATATACTGGCCATGATCTCACCTGAGAGAGAGAAGGTAGGTAATATACTGGCCATGATCTCACCTGAGAGAGAGAGAGAAGGTAGGTAATATACTGGCCATGATCTCACCTGAGAGAGAGAAGGTAGGTAATATACTGGCCATGATCTCACCTGAGAGAGAAGGTAGGTAATATACTGGCCATGATCTCACCTGAGAGAGAGAAGGTAGGTAATATACTGGTCATGATCTCACCTGAGAGAGGGAAGGTAGGCAATATACTGGCCATGATCTCACCTGAGAGAGAGAAGGTAGGTAATATACTGGCCATGATCTCACCTGAGAGAGAGAAGGTAGGTAATATACTGGCCATGATCTCACCTGAGAGAGAGAAGGTAGATCTCACCTGTAGGTAATATACTGGCCATGATCTCACCTGAGAGAGAGAGAGAAGAGAGAGAGAAGGTAGGTAGGCCATGATCTCACCTATACTGGCCATGATCTCACCTGAGAGAGAGAAGGTAGGTAATATACTGGCCATGATCTCACCTGAGAGAGAAGGTAGGTAATATACTGGCCATGATCTCACCTGAGAGAGAGAGGTAGGTAATATACTGGCCATGATCTCACTCACCTGAGAGAGAGAGGTAGGTAATATACTGGTCATGATCTCACCTGAGAGAGAAGGTATAATATACTGGCCATGATCTCACCTGAGAGAGAGAAGGTAGGTAATATACTGGCCATGATCTCACCTGAGAGAGAGAAGGTAGGTAATATACTGGTCATGATCTCACCTGAGAGAGAAGGGAAGGTAGGTAATATACTGGCCATGATCTCACCTGAGAGAGAGAAGGTAGGTAATATACTGGCCATGATCTCACCTGAGAGAGAGAAGGTAGGCTATATACTGGCCATGATCTCACCTGAGAGAGAGAAGGTAGGTAATATACTGGTAGATCTCACCTGAGAGAGAGAGAGTAGGTAATATACTGGTCATGATCTCACCTGAGAGAGAGAAGGTAGGTAATATACTGGCCTCACCTGATCTCACCTGAGAGAGAGAAGGTAGGTAATATACTGGCCATGATCTCACCTGAGAGAGAGAAGGTAGGTAATATACTGGCCATGATCTCACCTGAGAGAGAGAAGGTAGGCAATATACTGGCCATGATCTCACCTGAGAGAGAGAAGGTAGGTAATATACTGGCCATGATCTCACCTGAGAGAGAGAAGGTAGGTAATAAACTGGTCATGATCTCACCTGAGAGAGAAGGTAGGTAATATACTGGTCATGATCTCACCTGAGAGAGAAGGTAGGTAATATACTGGTCATGATCTCACCTGAGAGAGAAGGTAGGTAATATACTGGCCATGATCTCACCTGAGAGAGAGAACGTAGGTAATATACTGGCCATGATCTCACCTGAGAGAGAGAGGTAATATACTGGCCATGATCTCACCTGAGAGAGAAGGAGGTAATATACTGGCCATGATCTCACCTGAGAGAGAGAAGGTAGGTAATATACTGGCCATGATCTCACCTGAGAGAGAGAAGGTAGGTAATATACTGGCCATGATCTCACCTGAGAGAGAGAGGTAGGTAATATACTGGCCATGATCTCACCTGAGAGAGAGAGAGAGAGAGAGAGCTATATACTGGCCATGATCTCACCTGAGAGAGAGAGGTAGGTAATATACTGGCCATGATCTCACCTGAGAGAGAGAGAGGTAGGTAATATACTGGCCATGATCTCACCTGAGAGAGAGAAGGTAGGTAATATACTGGTCATGATCTCACCTGAGAGAGAAGGTAGGTAATATACTGGCCATGATCTCACCTGAGAGAGAAGGTAGGTAATATACTGGCCATGATCTCACCTGAGAGAGAGAAGGTAGGTAATATACTGGTCATGATCTCACCTGAGAGAGAGAGGTAGGTAATATACTGGTCATGATCTCACCTGAGAGAGAAGGTAGGTAATATACTGAAGGTAGGTAATATACTGGCCATGATCTCACCTGAGAGAGAGAAGGTAGGTAATATACTGGCCATGATCTCACCTGAGAGAGAGAAGGTAGGTGATCTCACCTAGAGACTGGTAATATACATGATCTCACCTGAGAGAGAGAAGGTAGGTAATATACTGGTCATGATCTCACCTGAGAGAGAGAAGGTAGGTAATATACTGGCCATGATCTCACCTGAGAGAGAGAAGGTAGGTAATATACTGGCCATGATCTCACCTGAGAGAGAGAAGGTAGGTAATATACTGGCCATCTCACCTGATCTGGCACCTGAGAGAGAGAAGGCCATGATCTCACCTGAGAGAGAGAAGGTAGGTAATATACTGGCCATGATCTCACCTGAGAGAGAGAAGGTAGGTAATATACTGGCCATGATCTCACCTGAGAGAGAGAAGGTAGGTAATATACTGGCCATGATCTCACCTGAGAGAGAGAGGGTAGGTATATACTGGTCATGATCTCACCTGAGAGAGAGAGGTAGGTAATATATACTGGCCATGATCTCACCTGAGGAGAGAGGTAGGTAATATACTGGTCATGATCTCACCTGAGAGAGAGAAGGTAGGTAATATACTGGCCATGATCTCACCTGAGAGAGAGAAGGTAGGTAATATACTGGCCTGGCCATGATCTCACCTGAGAGAGAGAAGGTAGGTAATATACTGGCCATGATCTCACCTGAGAGAGAGAAGGTAGGTAATATACTGGCCATGATCTCACCTGAGAGAGAGAGGCAGGGCCATGATCTCACCTGAGAGAGAGAGGTAGGTAATATACTGGCCATGATCTCAGAGAGGCCATGATCTCACCTGAGAGAGGGTAGGTAATATACTGGCCATGATCTCACCTGAGAGAGAGAAGGTAGGTAATATACTGGCCATGATCTCACTTGAGAGAGAGAAGGTAGGTAATATACTGGCCATGATCTCACCTGAGAGAGAAGGTAGGTAATATACTGGCCATGATCTCACCTGAGAGAGAAGGTAGGTAATATACTGGCCATGATCTCACCTGAGAGAGAGAAGGTAGGTAATATACTGGCCATGATCTCACCTGAGAGAGAGAAGGTAGGTAATATACTGGCCATGATCTCACCTGAGAGAGAGAAGGTAGGTAATATACTGGCCATGATCTCACCTGAGAGAGAGAAGGTAGGTAATATACTGGCCATGATCTCACCTGAGAGAGAGAAGGTGGTAATATATGATCTCACCTGAGAGAGAGAAGGTAGGTAATATACTGGCCATGATCTCACCTGAGAGAGAGAAGGTAGGTAATATACTGGCCATGATCTCACCTGAGAGAGAGAAGGTAGGTAATATACTGGCCATGATCTCACCTGAGAGAGAGAAGGTAGGTAATATACTGGCCATGATCTCACCTGAGAGAGAGAAGGTAGGTAATATACTGGCCATGATCTCACCTGAGAGAGAGAAGGTAGGTAATATACTGGCCATGATCTCACCTGAGAGAGAGAGAAGGTAGGGCCATGATCTCACCTGAGAGAGAGAAGGTAGGTAATATACTGGCCATGATCTCACCTGAGAGAGAGAAGGTAGGTAATATACTGGTCATGATCTCACCTGAGAGAGAGAGGTAGGTAGATATACTGGCCATGATCTCACCTGAGGTAGGTAATATACTGGTCATGATCTCACCTGAGAGAGAAGGTGAATATACTGGCCATGATCTCACCTGAGAGAGAGAGAGGTAGGTAATATACTGGCCATGATCTCACCTGAGAGAGAGAAGGTAGGTAATATACTGGCCATGATCTCACCTGAGAGAGAGAAGGTAGGTAATATACTGGCCATGATCTCACCTGAGAGAGAGAAGGTAGGTAATATACTGGCCTCACCTGAGAGAGAGAAGGTGATATACTGGCCATGATCTCACCTGAGAGAGAGAAGGAGAGGAGAGATACTGGCCATGATCTCACCTGAGAGAGAGAGGTAGGTAGGCATATAATGGCCATGATCTCACCTGAGAGAGAGAAGGTAGGTAATATACTGGCCATGATCTCACCTGAGAGAGAGAATATACTGGCCATGATCTCACCTGAGAGAGTAGAAGGTAGGTAATATACTGGTCATGATCTCACCTGAGAGAGAAGGTAGGTAATATACTGGCCATGATCTCACCTGAGAGAGAAGGTAGGTAATATACTGGCCATGATCTCACCTGAGAGAGAGAAGGTAGGTAATATACTGGTCATGATCTCACCTGAGAGAGAGAAGGTAGGTAATATACTGGCCATGATCTCACCTGAGAGAGAGATGATCTCACCTGAGAGAGAGAGGTAGGTAGGTAGGTAATATACTGGCCATGATCTCACCTGAGAGAGAGAGGTAGGTAATATACTGGCCATGATCTCACCTGAGAGAGAGAGAAGGTAGGATATACTGGCCATGATCTCACCTGAGAGAGAGAAGGTAGGTAATATACTGGCCATGATCTCACCTGAGAGAGAGAAGGTAGGTAATATACTGGCCATGATCTCACCTGAGAGAGAGAGGTAGGTAATATACTGGCCATGATCTCACCTGAGAGAGAGAGAAGGTAATATACTGGCCATGATCTCACCTGAGAGAGAGAAGGTAGGTAATATACTGGCCATGATCTCACCTGAGAGAGAGAAGGTAGAGGCCAGATCTCACCTGAGAGAGAGAAGGTAGGTAATATACTGGCCATGATCTCACCTGAGAGAGAGAAGGTAGGTAATATACTGGCCATGATCTCACCTGAGAGAGAGAAGGTAGGTAATATACTGGCCATGATCTCACCTGAGAGAATATACTGGCCATGATCTCACCTGAGAGAGAGAAGGTAGGTAATATACTGGCCATGATCTCACCTGAGATCTCACCTGAGAGAGAGAAGGTAGGTAATATACTGGTCATGATCTCACCTGAGAGAGAGAGGTAGGTAATATACTGGCCATGATCTCACCTGAGAGAGAGAATATACTGGCCATGATCTCACCTGAGAGGAAGGTATACTGGCCATGATCTCACCTGAGAGAGAGAAGGTAGGTAATATACTGGCCATGATCTCACCTGAGAGAGAGAAAGTAGGTAATATACTGGCCATGATCTCACCTGAGAGAGAGAAGGTAGGTAATATACTGGCCATGATCTCACCTGAGAGAGAGAGGTAGGTAATATACTGGCCATGATCTCACCTGAGAGAGAGAAGGTAGGTAATATACTGGCCATGATCTCACCTGAGAGAGAGAGGTAGGTAATATACTGGCCATGATCTCACCTGAGAGAGAGAAGGTAGGTAATATACTGGCCATGATCTCACCTGAGAGAGAAGGTAGGTAATATACTGGCCATGATCTCACCTGAGAGAGAGAAGGTAGGTAATACACTGGCCATGATCTCACCTGAGAGAGAGAGAAGGTAGGCAATATACTGGCCATGATCTCACCTGAGAGAGAGAGAGAAGGTAGGTAATATACTGGCCACGGTTACACCTGAGAGAGAGAGAGAGAGAAGGTAGGGAATATACTGGCCACGGTTACACCTGAGAGAGAGAGAAGGTAGGTAATATACTGGCCATGATCTCACCTGAGAGAGAGATCTCACCTGAGAGAGAGAAGGTAGGTATATACTGGCCATGATCTCACCTGAGAGAGAGAAGGTAGGTAATATACTGGCCATGATCTCACCTGAGAGAGAGAAGGTAGGTAATATACTGGCCATGATCTCACCTGAGAGAGAGAAGGTAGGTAATATACTGGCCATGATCTCACCTGAGAGAGAGAAGGTAGGTAATATACTGGCCATAGAGAGAAGGTAGGTAATATACTGGCCATGATCTCACCTGAGAGAGGTAATATACTGGCCATGATCTCACCTGAGAGAGGTAAGGTAATATACTGGTCATGATCTCACCTGAGAGAGAGAGGTAGGTAATATACTGGTCATGATCTCACCTGAGAGAGAAGGTAGGTAATATACTGGCCATGATCTCACCTGAGAGAGAGAAGAGGTAATATACTGGCCATGATCTCACCTGAGAGAGAGAGAGTAATATACTGGCCATGATCTCACCTGAGAGAGAGAAGGTAGGTATACTATCTCACTGGCCATGATCTCACCTGAGAGAGAGAAGGTAGGTAATATACTGGCCATGATCTCACCTGAGAGAGAGAAGGTAGGTAATATACTGGCCATGATCTCACCTGAGAGAGAGAAGGTAGGTAATATACTGGCCATGATCTCACCTGAGAGAGAGGTAGGTAATATACTGGCCATGATCTCACCTGAGAGAGAGAATATACTGGCCATGATCTCACCTGAGAGGAGAGAGAAGATCTCACCTGTAGGGTATATACTGGCCATGATCTCACCTGAGAGAGAGAAGGTAGGTAATATACTGGCCAGATCTCAGAGAGAGAGAAGGTAGGTAATATACTGGCCATGATCTCACCTGAGAGAGAGAAGGTAGGGTCAATATACTGAGAGCTGGTCATGATCTCACCTGAGAGAGAGAGGAGAGAGAGAGATGATCTCACCTGAGAGATGATCTCAGAGAGAGAGAGGTAGGTAATATACTGGCCATGATCTCACCTGAGAGAGAGAAGGTAGGTAATATACTGGCCATGATCTCACCTGAGAGAGAGAGGTAGGTAATCTCACCTGACTGGTAATATACTGGCCATGATCTCACCTGAGAGAGAGAGAGGTAGGTAATATACTGGCCATGATCTCACTATAGGTAATATACTGGCCATGATCTCACCTGAGAGAGAGAAGGTAGGTAATATACTGGCCATGATCTCACCTGAGAGAGAGAAGGTAGGTAATATACTGGCCATGATCTCACCTGAGAGAGAGAGGAGAGGTAATATACTGGCCATGATCTCACCTGAGAGAGAGAAGGTAGGTAATATACTGGCCATGATCTCACTTGAGAGAGAGAAGGTAGGTAATATACTGGTCATGATCTCACCTGAGAGAGAAGGTAGGTAATATACTGGTCATGATCTCACCTGAGAGAGAAGGTAGGTAATATACTGGCCATGATCTCACCTGAGAGAGAGAACGTAGGTAATATACTGGCCATGATCTCACCTGAGAGAGAGAAGGTAAGTAATATACTGGCCATGGTCTCACCTGAGATCTCACCTGAGAGAAGGTAGGTAATATACTGGCCATGGTTACACGAGAGAGAGAGAGAGAGAGAGAGAGAGAGAGAGAGAGAGAGAGAGAGAGAGAGAGAGAGAGAGAGAGAAGGTAGGTAATATACTGGCCATGATCTCACCTGAGAGAGAGAAGGTAGGTAAATGATCTCACCTGAGAGAGAGAAGGTAGGTAATATACTGGCCATGATCTCACCTGAGAGAGAAGGTAGGTAATATACTGGCCATGATCTCACCTGAGAGAGAGAGAGGTAGGTAATATACTGGCCATGATCTCACCTGAGAGAGAGAAGGTAGGTAATATACTGGCCATGATCTCACCTGAGAGAGAGAAGGTAGGTAATATACTGGCCATGACTGAGAGAGAGAGGTAGGTAATATACTGGAGAGAGTAGGAGATATACTGGTCATGATCTCACCTGAGAGAGAGAGGTAGGTAATATACTGGTCATGATCTCACCTGGAGATCTCACCTGAGAGAGAGAAGGTAGGTAATATACTGGCCATGATCTCACCTGAGAGAGAGAAGGTAGGTAATATACTGGCCATGATCTCACCTGAGAGAGAGAAGGTAGGTAATATACTGGCCATGATCTCACCTGAGAGAGAGAAGGTAGGTAATATACTGGCCATGATCTCACCTGAGAGAGAGAGAGGTAGGTAATATACTGGTCATGATCTCACCTGAGAGAGAGAGGTAATATACTGGCCATGGTAATATACTGGTCATGATCTCACCTGAGAGAGAGAGGTAGGTAATATACTGGCCATGATCTCACCTGAGAGAGAGAAGGTAGGTAATATACTGTCCATGATCTCACCTGAGAGAGAGAAGGTAGGTAATATACTGGCCATGATCTCACCTGAGAGAGAGAAGGTAGGCTATATACTGGCCATGATCTCACCTGAGAGAGAGAAGGTAGGCAATATACTGGCCATGATCTCACCTGAGAGAGAGAAGGTAGGTAATATACTGGCCATGATCTCACCTGAGAGAGAGAAGGTAGGTAATATACTGGCCATGATCTCACCTGAGAGAGAGAGAGAGGTAGGTAATATACTGGCCATGATCTCACCTGAGAGAGAGAAGGTAGGTAATATACTGGCCATGATCTCACGAGAGAGAGAGGTAGGTAATATACTGGCCATGATCTCACCTGAGAGAGAGGTAGGTAATATACTGGTCATGATCTCACCTGAGAGAGAGAGAGGTAGGTAATATACTGGCCATGATCTCACCTGAGAGAGAGAGGTAATATACTGGCCATGATCTCACCTGAGAGAGGTATATACTGGCCATGATCTCACCTGAGAGAGAGAAGGTAGGTAATATACTGGCCATGATCTCACCTGAGAGAGAGAAGGTAGGTAATATACTGGCCATGATCTCACCTGAGAGAGAGAAGGTAGGTAATATACTGGCCATGATCTCACCTGAGAGAGAGAAGGTAGGTAATATACTGGCCATGATCTCACCTGAGAGAGAGAAGGTAGGTAATATACTGGCCATGATCTCACCTGAGAGAGAGAGAGAGAGGGTAATATACTGGCCACGGTTACACCTGAGAGAGAGAATATACTGAGATCTCACCTGAGAGAGAGAAGGTAGGTAATATACTGGCCATGATCTCACCTGAGAGAGAGAAGGTAGGCAATATACTGGCCATGATCTCACCTGAGAGAGAGAAGGTAGGTAATACACTGGCCATGATCTCACTTGAGAGAGAGAAGGTAGGTAATATACTGGTCATGATCTCACCTGAGAGAGAAGGTAGGTAATATACTGGTCATGATCTCACCTGAGAGAGAAGGTAGGTAATATACTGGCCATGATCTCACCTGAGAGAGAGAAGGTAGGTAATATACTGGCCATGATCTCACCTGAGAGAGAGAGAGAGAGAGAGAGAGAGAGAGAATATACTGGCCATGGTCTCACCTGAGAGAGAGAGAGAGAGAGAGAGAGAGAGAGAGACTGGAGATGAGAGAGAGAGAGAGAGAGAGAGAGAGAGTAGGTAATATACTGGCAATGATCTCACCTGAGAGAGAGAAGGTAGGCAATATACTGGTCATGATCTCACCTGAGAGAGCGAAGGTAGGTAATATACTGGCCATGATCTCACTTGAGAGAGAGAGAGAAGGTAGGTAATATACTGGCCATGATCTCACCTGAGAGAGACTGGATGATCTCACCTGAGAGAGAGAAGGTAGGTAATATACTGGCCATGATCTCACTTGAGAGAGAGATTGAAGGTAGGTAATATACTGGCCATGATCTCACTTGAGAGAGAGAAGGTAAGTAATATACTGGCCACCTGAGAGTGATCTCACCTGAGAGAGAGAGAGGAGAGACTGGCCATGAGAGAGAGAGAGGTAGGTAATATACTGGTCATGATCTCACCTGAGAGAGAGAGGTAGGTAATATACTGGTCCATGATCTCACCTGAGAGAGAGAAGGTAGGTAATATACTGGCCATGATCTCACCTGAGAGAGAGAAGGTAGGTAATATACTGGCCATGATCTCACCTGAGAGAGAGAAGGTAGGTAATATACTGGCCATGATCTCACCTGAGAGAGAGAAGGTAGGTAATATACTGGCCATGATCTCACCTGAGAGAGAGAGAAGGTAGGTAATATACTGGTCATGATCTCACCTGAGAGAGAGAAGGTAGGTAATATACTGGCCATGATCTCACCTGAGAGAGAGAGAAGGTAGGTAATATACTGGCCATGATCTCACCTGAGAGAGAGAGAGAAGGTAGGTAATATACTGGCCATGATCTCACCTGAGAGAGAGAAGGTAGGTAATATACTGGCCATGATCTCACCTGAGAGAGAGAAGGTAGGTAATATACTGGCCATGATCTCACCTGAGAGAGAGAAGGTAGGCAATATACTGGCCATGATCTCACCTGAGAGAGAGAAGGTAGGTAATATACTGGCCATGATCTCACTTGAGAGAGAGAGAGAAGGTAGGTAATATACTGGCCATGATCTCACCTGAGAGAGAGAAGGTAGGTAATATACTGGCCATGATCTCACCTGAGAGAGAGAGAGGTAGGTAGATATACTGGCCATGATCTCACCTGAGAGAGAGGTAGGTAGGCCATGATCTCACCTGAGAGAGAGAAGGTAGGTAATATACTGGCCATGATCTCACCTGAGAGAGAGAAGGTAGGTAATATACTGGCCATGATCTCACTTGAGAGAGAGAAGGTAGGTAATAAACTGGTCATGATCTCACCTGAGAGAGAAGGTAGGTAATATACTGGTCATGATCTCACCTGAGAGAGAAGGTAGGTAATATACTGGCCATGATCTCACCTGAGAGAGAGAAGGTAGGTAATATACTGGCCATGATCTCACTTGAGAGAGAGAAGGTAAGTAATATACTGGCCATGGTTACACCTGAGAGAGAGAGAGAGAGAGAGAGAGAGAGAGAGAGAGAGAGAGAGAGAGAGAGAGAGAGAAGGTAGGTAATATACTGGCCATGATCTCACCTGAGAGAGAGAAGGTAGGCAATATACTGGTCATGATCTCACCTGAGAGAGAGAAGGTAGGTAATATACTGGCCATGATCTCACTTGAGAGAGAGAGAAGGTAGGTAATATACTGGCCATGATCTCAGGAGATATACTGGCTGGCATGATCTCACCTGAGAGAGAGAAGGTAGGTAATATACTGGCCATGATCTCACCTGAGAGAGAGAAGGTAGTAATATAGGCCAGGATCTACACCTGAGAGAGAGAGAGAGAGAGGTAGGCATATACTGGTCATGATCTCACCTGAGAGAGAGAAGGTATATACTGGCCATGATCTCACCTGAGAGAGAGAAGGTAGGTAATATACTGGCCATGATCTCACCTGAGAGAGAGAAGGTAGGTAATATACTGGCCATGATCTCACCTGAGAGAGAGAAGGTAGGTAATATACTGGCCATGATCTCACCTGAGAGAGAGAGAAGGTAGGTAATATACTGGCCATGATCTCACCTGAGAGAGGGAAGGTAGGTAATATACTGGTCATGATCTCACCTGAGAGAGAGAGATCTCATACTGGTCATGATCTCACCTGAGAGAGAGAAGGTAGGTAATATACTGGCCATGATCTCACCTGAGAGAGAGAAGGTAGGTAATATACTGTCCATGATCTCACCTGAGAGAGAGAAGGTAGGTAATATACTGGCCATGATCTCACCTGAGAGAGAGAAGGTAGGTAATATACTGGCCATGATCTCACCTGAGAGAGAGAGGTAGGTGAGGAGAGATATACTGGCCATGATCTCACCTGAGAGAGAGAAGGTAGGTAATATACTGGCCATGATCTCACCTGAGAGAGAGAGAGGTAGGTAATATACTGGCCATGATCTCATGAGAGAGAGAGAGGTAGGTAATATACTGGCCATGATCTCACCTGAGAGAGAGAGAAGGTAGGTAATATACTGGCCATGATCTCAAGAGAGAGGCCATCTCACCTGAGAGAGAGAGGTAGGTAATATACTGGCCATGATCTCACCTGAGAGAGAGAGAGAGGTAGAGATATACTGGCCATGAGAGACCTGAGAGAGAGAGTAGAGAATATACTGGCCAGACCTGAGAGAGAGAGAGAGAGAGAGAGAGAGAGAGAGAGAGAGAGAGAGAGAGAGAGAGAGAGAGAGAGAGAGAGAGAGAGAGAGAGAGAGAGAGAGAGAGAAGGAAGGTAATATACTGGCCATGATCTCACCTGAGAGAGAGAAGGTAGGTAATATACTGGCCATGATCTCACCTGAGAGAGAGAGGTAGGTAATATACTGGCCATGATCTCACCTGAGAGAGAGAGAGAAGGTAGGTAATATACTGGCCATGATCTCACCTGAGAGAGAGAAGGTAGGTAATATACTGGCCATGATCTCACCTGAGAGAGAGAAGGTAGGTAATATACTGGCCACGGTTACACCTGAGAGAGAGAGAGAGAGAGAAGGTAGGCAATATACTGGTCATGATCTCACCTGAGAGAGAGAAGGTAGGTAATATACTGGTCATGATCTCACCTGAGAGAGAGAAGGTAGGTAATATACTGGCCATGATCTCACTTGAGAGAGAGAGAGAAGGTAGGTAATATACTGGCCATGATCTCACCTGAGAGAGAGAGAGGTAGGTAATATACTGGCCATGATCTCACCTGAGAGAGAGAAGGTAGGTAATATACTGGCCATGATCTCACCTGAGAGAGAGAAGGTAGGTAATATACTGGCCATGATCTCACCTGAGAGAGAGAGGTAGGTAATATACTGGCCATGAGAGAGAGAGATAGGTAATATACTGGCCATGATCTCACCTGAGAGAGAGAGGTAGGTAATATACTGGCCATGATCTCACCTGAGAGAGAGAAGGTAGGTAATATACTGGCCATGATCTCACCTGAGAGAGAGAAGGTAGGTAATATACTGGCCATGATCTCACCTGAGAGAGAGAGAAGGTAGGTAATATACTGGCCATGATCTCACCTGAGAGAGAGAAGGTAGGTAATATACTGGTCATGATCTCACCTGAGAGAGAGAAGGTAGGTAATATACTGGCCATGATCTCACCTGAGAGAGAGAAGGTAGGTAATATACTGGCCATGATCTCACCTGAGAGAGAGAGAGAGGAAGGTAGGTAATATACTGGCCATGATCTCACCTGAGAGAGAGAGAATATACTGGCCATGATCTCACCTGAGAGAGAGAGAGAGAGAGAGAGAGAGAGAGAGAGAGAGAGAGAGAGAGAGAGAGAGAGAGAGAAGGTAGGTAATATACTGGCCATGATCTCACCTGAGAGAGAGAAGGTAGGCAATATACTGGCCATGATCTCACCTGAGAGAGAGAAGGTAGGTAATATACTGGCCATGATCTCACCTGAGAGAGAGAGGTAGGTAATATACTGGCCATGATCTCACCTGAGAGAGAGAAGGTAGGTAATATACTGGTCATGATCTCACCTGAGAGAGAGAAGGTAGGTAATATACTGGCCATGATCTCACCTGAGAGAGAGAGAAGGTAGGTAATATACTGGCCATGATCTCACCTGAGAGAGAGAGGGTAGGTAATATACTGGCCATGATCTCACCTGAGAGAGAGAAGGTAGGTAATATACTGGCCATGATCTCACCTGAGAGAGAGAAGGTAGGTAATATACTGGCCATGATCTCACCTGAGAGAGAGAGGTAGGTAATATACTGGCCATGATCTCACCTGAGAGAGAGAAGGTAGGTAATATACTGGCCATGATCTCACCTGAGAGAGAGAGGTAATATACTGGTAGGAGAGAGAGAAGGTAAATATACTGGCCATGATCTCACCTGAGAGAGAGAAGGTAGGTAATATACTGGGCCATGATCTCACCTGAGAGAGAGAGAGAATATACTGAGAGAGACCTGAGAGAGAGAGAGAGAGAGAGAGAGAGAGAGGAGAGAGAGAGAGAGAGAGAGAGAGAGAGAGAGAGAGAGGTAGGTAATATACTGGCCATGATCTCACCTGAGAGAGAGAGGTAGGAGGTAGATGATCTCACCTGAGAGAGAGAGGTAGGTAATATACTGGCCATGATCTCACCTGAGAGAGAGAAGGTAGGTAATATACTGGCCATGATCTCACCTGAGAGAGAGAGGTAGGTAATATACTGATGATCTCACCTGAGAGAAGAAAGTAGGTAATATACTGGCCATGATCTCACCTGAGAGAGAGAGGTAGGTAGGTAATATACTGGCCATGATCTCACCTGAGAGAGAGAGAGAGAGATCTCAGAGAGAGAGAGATATACTGGAGATGATCTCACCTGAGAGAGAGAGGTAGGTAATATACTGGCCATGATCTCACCTGAGAGAGAGAGGTAGGTAATATACTGGCCATGATCTCACCTGAGAGAGAGAGGTAGGTAATATACTGGCCATGATCTCACCTGAGAGAGAGAAGGTAGGTAATATACTGGCCATGATCTCACCTGAATATACTGGCCATGATCTCACCACGGTTATACACCACCTGAGAGAGAAGAGAGAGAGAGAGAGAGAGAGAGAGAGAGAGAGAGAGAGAGAGAGAGAGAGAGAGAGAGAG